>NW_026278929.1:0-5701 GCF_023373465.1 Oncorhynchus keta | reverse complement strand
AGGTTTCACAGGGTTAAATGAACTAATATAATGAGGTTTCACAGGGTTAAATGAACTAATATGAGGTTTCACAGGGTTAAATGAACTAATATGAGGTTTCACAGGGTTAAATGAACTAATATGAGGTTTCACAGGGTTAAATGAACTAATATGAGGTTTCACAGGGTTAAATGAACTAATATGAGGTTTCACAGGGTTAAATGAACTCTAACATGCTGAGCAAACCAACAATACCTTTGGACTCAAATGTGACCAAAATCAAAAAAAGGATTTTACTGGGCTCTTTTCTTTCTCATTTAATCTTTCCTCGATTCCTCTCTCCGCCTCCTTCTCAAAACGAATTGAAGGAGGTCGGAGGGGTCAGTTTAGGTGGTCTGAGGGGTCAGTTTAGGTGGTCTGAGAGGTCAGTTTAGGTGGTCTGAGGGGTCAGTTTAGGTGGTCGGAGGGATCAGCTTAGGGTGGTCTGAGAGGTCAGTTTAGGGTGGTCTGAGAGGTCAGTTTAGGTCTGAGGGGTCAGTTTAGGTCTGAGGGGTCAATTTAGGGGTCTGAGGGGTCAGTTTAGGGGGTCTATGGTCAGTTTAGGGGGTCTAAGGGGTCCGTTTAGGGGGTATGAGGGGTCAGTTTAGGGGTCTGAGGGGTCAATTTAGGGGTCTGTGGGGTCAATTTAGGGGTCTGAGGGGTCAGTTTAGGGGTCTGAGGGGGTCAGTTTAGGGGTCTGAGGGGTCAGTTTAGGTGGTCTGAGGGGGTCAGTTTAGGTGGTCTGAGAGGTCAGTTTAGGTGGTCTGAGGGGTCAGTTTAGGTGGTCTGAGGGCTCAGTTTAGGTGGTCTGTGTAGGTGGTCTGAGGGGTCAGTTTAGGTGGTCTGAGGGGGCAGTTTAGGTGGTCTGAGAGGTCAGTTTAGGTCTGAGGGGTCAGTTTAGGGTCTGAGGGTCAATTTAGGGGGTCTGAGGGCAGTTTAGGGGTCTAAGTGGTCAGTTTAGGGGTCTAAGGGGTCAGTTTAGGTGGTCTGAGGGGTCAATTTAGGGTCTGGGGGTCAATTTAGGGTATGGGGTCAGTTTAGGGTCTGAGGGGTCGGTTTAGGGGTCTGGAGGGTCAGTTTAGGTCTGAGGGTCAGTTTAGGTCTGAGGGGTCAGTTTAGGTGGTCTGAGGGGGCAGTTTAGGTGGTCTGAGGGGCAGTTTAGGTGTCCGAGGGGGCAAGTTTGTGTGGTCTGAGAGTCAGTTTAGGTGGTCTGAGGGGTCAGTTTAGGTGGTCTGAGGGGGCAGTTTAGGTGGTCTGAGGGGGCAGTTTAGGGTGGTCTGAGAGGTCAGTTTAGGTGGTCTGAGAGGTCAGTTTAGGTGGTCTGAGAGGTCAGTTTAGGTCTGAGGGGTCAGTTTAGGTCTGAGGGGTCAATTTAGGGGTCTGAGGGGTCAGTTTAGGGGTCTAAGTGGTCAGTTTAGGGGTCTAAGGGGTCCGCTAGGGGTATGAGGGGTCAGTTTAGGGTCTGAGGGTCAATTTAGGGGTCTGTGGGTCAATTTAGGGGTCTGAGGGTCATAGTTTAGGGGTCTGAGGGGTCAGTTTAGGTGGTCTGAGGGGTCAGTTTAGGTGGTCTGAGGGGTCAGTTTAGGTGGTCTGAGGGGTCAGTTTAGGGTGGTCTGTGTAGGTCTGAGGGTCATTTAGGTGGTCTGAGGGGGCAGTTTAGGTGGTCTGAGGGGGCAGTTTAGGGTGGTCTGAGAGGTCAGTTTAGGTCTGAGGGTCAATTTAGGGGTCTGAGGGGTCAGTTTAGGGGTCTATCGTCAGTTTAGGGGTCTAAGGGGTCCGTTTAGGGTCTGAGGGGTCAGTTTAGGTGGGTCTGAGGGGTCAATTTAGGGATCTGGGGGTTTTAGGGGTATGGGGGTCAGTTTAGGGGTCTGAGGGGTCGGTTTAGGGTCTGAGGGGTCAGTTTAGGTCTGAGGGGTCAGTTTAGGTCTGAGGGGTCAGTTTAGGTGGTCTGAGGGGCAGTTTAGTGGTCTGAGGGGCAGTTTAGGTGGTGTGAGGGGTCCGTTTAGGTCTGAGGGGTCATTTAGGTGGTCAGAGGGGTCAGTTTAGGTGGTCTGAGGGGTCCGTTAGGTCTAAGAGGTCAGTTTAGGTCTGAGGGGTCAGTTTAGGTGGTCTGGGGGGTCAGTTTAGGTCTGAGGGGTCAGTTTAGGTCTGAGGGGTCAGTTTAGGTCAGAGGAATCGAAGACAGGGCCTTTCCTTCTCTCTCACCTTCTTCCCGTCGTCCCTTGGTGATAACAGGGTTCTCTTCATTCTCTCTCGCCCCCGCTCCTTCTCTGACCACAACATCCCTACAGGACAGGAAGGGGATTGACATCAACAGGAAGTGTGAGTTTAGGCATATTTGTCTATATTAATGGTGTGTGTTTAGTGTAAAATGTTTTTTTTTTTTTATTATTATAGTGTCATGCTTCTTCTAGGAAGACTAGCCCGCAGGAGGAGGCGGCCTAGCCCGCAGGGAGGAGGCCTAGCCTCAAGAGGAGAGGAGGCCTAGCCCGCAGGAGGAGGAGGACTAGCCCGCAGGAGGAGGAGGACTCAGCCCGCAGGAGGAGGAGGACTAGCCCGCAGGAGGACAGCCCGCAGGAGGACTAGCCCGCAGGAGGACTAGCCCGCAGGAGGAGGGGAGGCCTTAGCCCGCAGGAGGAGGAGGCCTAGCCCGCAAGAGGAGGCGGCCTCAGCCCGCAGGAGGAGGCGGCCTAGCCCGCAGGAGGAGGCGGCCTCAGCCCGCAGGAGGCGGCCCAGCCCGCAGGAGGAGGGCGGCCTAGCCCGCAGGAGGAGGAGGCCTAGCCCGCAGGAGGAAGATGCCTAGCCCGCAGGAGGAGGATGCCTAGCCCGCAGAGGAGGAGGCCTCAGCCCGCAGAGGAGGAGGACTAGCCCGCAGGAGGAAGAGGCCTAGCCCGCAGGAGAGGAGGCCTAGCCCGCAGGGGAGGACGAGCTCCGCAGGGAGAGGAGGCCTAGCCCGCAGGAGAGGAGGACTAGCCCGCAGGAGGAGGAGGACTAGCCCGCAGGGAGGAGGATGCCTAGCCCGCAAGAGGAGGAGGCCTAGCCCGCAGGAGGAGGAGGACCAGCCCGCAGGAGGAGGCCTAGCCCGCAGGGAGAGGAGGCCTAGCCCGCAGGAGGAGGAGGCCTAGCCTCGCAGGAGGAGGAGGACAAGCCCGCAGGAGGAGGAGGACAAGCCCGCAGGAGGAGGAGGACAAGCCCGCAGGAGGAGGAGGCCTAGCCCGCAGGAGGAGGAGGCCTAGCCCGCAGGAGGAGGAGGACTAGCACGCAGGAGGAGGAGGACTAGCGCAGGAGGAGGAGGACTAGCCCGCAGGAGGAGGAGGACAGCCCGCAGGAGAGGAGGCCTAGCCTGCAGCAGGAGGAGGCCTAGCATTCGCAGGAGGAGGCCTAGCCCGCCAGAGGAGGAGGCCTAGCCCGCAGGAGGAGGAGGACTAGCCCGCAGGAGGAGGAGGAGGCCTAGCCCGCAGGAGGAGGAGGCCTAGCCCGCAAGAGGAGGAGGCCTAGCCCGCAAGAGGAGGAGAGGACTAGCCGGCAGGAGGAGGAGGACTAGCCCGCAGAGGAGGACTAGCCCGCAGGAGGAGGACTAGTCGCAGCAGGAGGAGGCCTAGCCCGCAAGAGGAGGAGGCCCAGCCCGCAGGAGGAGGAGGCCTAGCCCTGCAGGAGGAGGAGGACTAGCCCGCAGGAGGAGGACTAGCCCGCAGGAGAGGAGGAGGCCTAGCCTGCAGCAGGAGGAGGCCTAGCCCGCAGGAGGAGGCCTAGCCCGCCAGGAGGAGGAGGCCTAGCCCGCAGGAGGAGGAGGACTAGCCCCGCAGGAGGAGGAGGCCTAGCCCGCAAGAGGAGGAGGCCTAGCCGGCAGGAGGAGGAGGACTAGCCCGCAGGAGGAGGAGGACTAGCACGCAGGAGGAGGAGGCCTAGCCCGCAAGAGGAGAAGGCCTAGCCCGCAGGGAGGACTAGCCCGCAGGAGGAGGAGGAGGACTAGCCCGCAGGAGGAGGAGGAGGCCTAGCCCGCAAGAGGAGGAGGCCTAGCCGGCAGGAGGAGGAGGCCTAGCCGGCAGGAGGAGGAGGACTAGCCCGCAGGAGAGGAGGACTAGCCCGCAGGAGGAGAGGCCTAGCCCGCAGGGAGGAGGAGGCCTAGCCCGCAGGAGGAGGAGGCCTAGCCCGCAGGAGGAGAGGCCTAGCCCGCAGGAGGAGGAGGCCTAGCCCGCAGGAGGAGGAGGCCTAGCCCGCAGGAGGAGGAGGCCTAACCCGCAGGAGGAGGCCCAGCCCGCAAGAGGAGGAGGCCTAGCCTGGCAGGAGGAGGACTAGCCCGCAGCAGGAGGACTAGCCCGCAGGAGGAGGAGGCCTAGCCCGCAGGAGAGGAGGCCTAGCCCGCAGGAGGGAGGCCCAGCCCGCAGGAGAGAGGCTAGCCCGCAGGAGGAGGAGGCTTAGCCTGCAGGAGGAAGAGGACTAACCCGCAAGAGGAGGAGGCCTAGCCCGCAAGAGAGGAGGCCTAGTCCGAAGAGAGGTCAGGCCCGCAGGAGGAGAACTAGCCACGCAGGGAGGAGGAGGACTAGCCCGCAGGAGGAGGAGGCCTAGCCCGCAGGAGGAGGAGGCCTAGTCCCGCAAAGAGGAGGTCTAGCCCGCAGGAGGAGAGGACTAGCCTCGCAGGAGGAGGAGGCCTAGCCCGCAGGAGGAGGAGGCCTAGCCCGCAGGAGGAGGAGGCCTAGCCCGCAGGAGGAGGAGGCCTAGCCCGCAGGAGGAGGAGGACTAGCCCGCAGGAGGGGGAGGCCTAGCCCGCAGGAGGAGGCCTATGTTAAGGTGTGTTACCTGGTCTTGGTAACAGGAGAGCTGGGAGTTGGTACTGGTGTCTCTATGTTAAGGTGTGTTACCTGGTCTGGGAGTTGGTACTGGTGTCTCTATGTTAAGGTGTGTTACCTGGTCTGGGAGTTGGTACTGGTGTCTCTATGTTAAGGTGTGTTACCTGGTCTGGGAGTTGGTACTGGTGTCTCTATGTTAAGGTGTGTTACCTGGTCTGGGAGTTGGTACTGGTGTCTCTATGTTAAGGTGTGTTACCTGGTCTGGGAGTTGGTACTGGTGTCTCTATGTTAAGGTGTGTTACCTGGTCTTGGTAACAGGAGAGCTGGGCTGGGAGTGGGTACTGGTGTTGCTGTCTGAGCCGGTGGTCTTGTTGTAGACTCTCCTACCTGGCACCGTCAGAGTCTTATTCACTGTAGACAAGACAGGAGATGGCTTTGGCTGGGGAGAGAGGAGGAGGAGAGAGGAGGGAGAGAGGAGGGAGGAGAGAGAGGGAATAGAGAGGGAGAGGGAGGGGAGAGAGGGAGAGAAGGAGGGAGGAGAGAGAGGGAATAGAGAGAGAGGGGAGGAGAGAGGGGGAGAGGGAATAGAGAGAGAGAGGAGAGAGGAGAGAGGAGAGGGGGAATAGAGAGAGAGGAGAGGGAGAGAGGAGGAGAGAGGAGAGGAGAGAGGAGGGCAACAGAGAGAGGGCAGAGAGAGAGGGGAGAGAGGAGGGGAAGGGGAGAGAGAGAGAGAGAGAGAGAGAGAGAGCATAGAGAGAGGCAGAGAGAGCAAAGAGAGAGAGAGAGAGAGGGAGAGAGAGAGAGGAGAGGGCAAAGAGACAAGAGGGCAAAGGGGAGAGGGGCAGAGAGAGAGAGAGGAGGGAGAGAGAGGACAGGGGGCAAAGAGGGGAGAG
>NW_026278928.1:0-1992 GCF_023373465.1 Oncorhynchus keta | reverse complement strand
AGGAACTGTTGGAGCACAGCTCTATACAGCTGTTAGAGGCAGGAGGAGGAACTGTTGGAGCACGAGCTCTATACAGCTGTTAGAGGCAGGGGAGGAACTGTTGGAGCACAGCTCTATGCAGCTGTTAGAGGCAGGAGGGGGAACTGTTGGAGCACAGCTCTATGCAGCTGTTAGAGGCAGGAGGACTGTTGGAGCACAGCTCTATACAGCTGTTAGAGCCAGGGAGGAACTGATGCTTCGGAGCCACAGCTCTATGCAAGCTAGTAAGGGAGCAAGGAGGGGAGGGAACTAAGCCGGAGCACAGCTCTATGCAGCTGTTAGAGGCAGAGGGAGGAACTGTTGGAGCACAGCTCTATACAGCTGTTAGAGGCAGGGGAGGAACTGTTGGAGCACAGCTCTATGCAGCTGTTAGAGGCAGGAGGAGGAACTGTTGGAGCACAGCTCTATGCAGCTGTTAAAGGCAGGCAGGAGGAACTGTTGGAGCACAGCTCTATGCAGCTGTTAGAGGCAGGGGAGGAACTGTTGGAGCACAGCTCTATACAGCTGTTAGAGGCAGGAGGAGGAACTGTTGGAGCACAGCTCTATACAGCTGTTAGAGGCAGGGGAGGAACTGTTGGAGCACAGCTCTATACAGCTGTTAGAGGCAGGGGAGGAACTGTTGGAGCACAGCTCTATACAGCTGTTAGAGGCAGGAGGAGGAACTGTTGGAGCACAGCTCTATACAGCTGTTAGGAGGCAGAGGAGGAACTGTTGGAGCACAGCTCTATACAGCTGTTAAAGGCAGGAGGAGGAACTGTTGGAGCACAGCTCTATACAGCTGTTAGAGGCAGGGGAGGAACTGTTGGAGCACAGCTCTATCCAGCTGTTAGAGGCAGGGGAGGAACTGTTGGAGCACAGCTCTATACAGCTGTTAGAGGCAGGGGAGGAACTGTTGGAGCACAGCTCTATACAGCTGTTAGAGGCAGGAGGAGGAACTGTTGGAGCACAGCTCTATACAGCTGTTAGAGGCAGGGGATGAACTGTTGGAGCACAGCTCTATGCAGCTGTTAGAGGCAGGGGAGGAACTGTTGGAGCACAGCTCTATACAGCTGTTAGAGGCAGGGGAGGAACTGTTGGAGCACAGCTCTATACAGCTGTTAGAGGCAGGAGGAACTGTTGGAGCACAGCTCTATACAGCTGTTAGAGGCAGGGGAGGAACTGTTGGAGCACAGCTCTATGCAGCTGTTAGAGGCAGGGGAGGAACTGTTGGAGCACAGCTCTATACAGCTGTTAGAGGCAGGAGGAGGGAACTGTTGGAGCACAGCTCTATGCAGCTGTTAGAGGCAGGGGAGGAACTGTTGGAGCACAGCTCTATACAGCTGTTAGAGGCAGGGGAGGAACTGTTGGAGCACAGCTCTATGCAGCTGTTAGAGGCAGGGGGAGGAACTGTTGGAGCACAGCTCTATGCAGCTGTTAGAGGCAGGGGAGGAACTGTTGGAGCACAGCTCTATACAGCTGTTAGAGGCAGGGGAGGAACTGTTGGAGCACAGCTCTATACAGCTGTTAGAGGCAGGGGAGGAACTGTTGGAGCACAGCTCTATACAGCTGTTAGAGGCAGGGGGATGAACTGTTGGAGCACAGCTCTATGCAGCCTGTTAGAGAGGCAGGGGAGGAACTGTTGGAGCACAGCTCTATACAGCTGTTAGAGGCAGGGGAGGAACTGTTGGAGCACAGCTCTATGCAGCTGTTAGAGGCAGGGGGAGGAACTGTTGGAGCACAGCTCTATGCAGCTGTTAGAGGCAGGGGATGAACTGTTGGAGCACAGCTCTATGCAGCTGTTAAAGGCAGGGGGAGGAACTGTTGGAGCACAGCTCTATGCAGCTGTTAGAGGCAGGGGGAGGAACTGTTGGAGCACAGCTCTATACAGCTGTTAGAGGCAGGGGGAGGAACTGTTGGAGCACAGCTCTATGCAGCTGTTAGAGGCAGAGGGGAGGAACTGTTGGAGCACAGCTC
>NW_026278927.1:0-663 GCF_023373465.1 Oncorhynchus keta | reverse complement strand
TCCCATTTAAATGTATGCTGGTGTAGCATAACCATGCTGACTTGTGTGTGTGTGTGTGAGGATACTTGTATCTTTAAATGTATGCTTGCAGGACTGTGGACTGTGTGTGTGTGTGAGGATACTTGTATTCCCATTTAAATGTATGCTGGTGTATATAACCATGCTGACTTATCTCTTACAGGACTGTGTGTGTGTGTGAGGATACTTGTATTCCCATTTAAATGTATGCTGGTGTATATAACCATGCTGACTTATCTCTTACAGGACTGTGTGTGTGTGAGGATACTTGTATTCCCATTTAAATGTATGCTGGTGTATATAACCATGCTGACTTGTCTCTTACAGGACTGTGTGTGTGTGTGAGGATACTTGTATTCCCATTTAAATGTATGCTGGTGTATATAACCATGCTGACTTATCTCTTACAGGACTTTGTGTGTGTGTGAGGATACTTGTATTCCCATTTAAATGTATGCTGGTGTATATAACCATGCTGACTTATCTCTTACAGGACTGTGTGTGTGTGTGAGGATACTTGTATTCCCATTTAAATGTATGCTGGTGTATATAACCATGCTGACTTGTCTCTTACAGGACTGTGTGTGTGTGTGAGGATACTTGTATTCCCATTTAAATGTATGCTGGTGTATATAACCATGCTGA
>NW_026278926.1:27500-34527 GCF_023373465.1 Oncorhynchus keta | reverse complement strand
GAGAGAGACAGAGAGAGAGAGACAGAGAGAGAGAGAGAGAGAGAGAGAGAGAGAGAGAGAGAGAGAGAGAGAGAGAGAGAGAGAGAGAGACAGAGAGAGCAGAGAGAGAGATCCCTAAATCTACACCGTGGCTAAAAACCTGGCTCCCTGTAGGGGAAAGACTGTGCAACCACTGCACAACAGCAGAACCTGAGACGGAGCTGCATTTCCTGACAAAATGTCAAAAATATAAAACAATTAGAAGAGTGTCATTTCCCCAAATTTGAAACCGTTATTCAAGGTTTCAAAGACCTCTCTGATGAGAGTAGGCTACCCGTCCTGTTGGGGAGGACGCATTGCTGCCAACCCATTGTAAATATCCAAAGTAAGCTTTGGCAATATGTACATTGTTACATCATGCCAATAAACCAAATTGAATTGAGACAGAGACAGAGAGAAGAGGAGAGAGAGAATTGTATTTGTCACATGCGCCAAATACAGACCGTGAAATGTTTACTTACAAGACCTTGAAAACTTTTTAGCCCCCTTTTTTCAATTTTTGACCCAAATCTAACTGCCTGCAGCTCAGGACCTATTCGTGTTTACCATTTGAAAACACTGGTTTCTGTGAAATGTGAATTGAATGTAGAATATAACACAATAGATGGTGGTAGAAAATCCCCACTCCTTTTTTCGCTTATCTTTGAAGCGAAGGTCTACATCCAGCCATCACTCTAGTTGTTATTCCGATGGTGTCCACAAGATGGCAGCAGTGCAACGTTTTCAGACGGATAACTTGAAGTATGAGCGAACTACATGACATTTAGTGTGAAGTCACCCAGGTACATTTGGGCAAATCGTGAAGGAGACATTTACATTCATATTACATATTACTGTCAAATGTTGGACTAAATAAATGAATAAAGCTTTTCTTTTCTTTTTTCTTTGATTTATATTTTTCAGTATTAGTAGCCATATTATAAGTTTAACATTTGCAAAACAAACAGTTTTCATAACGTCATATTCTTAGAGTCTTTGTTTAAACTGGTTGTGCAAACAAATACAGTTTTCATACTCTTAAGTCTTTGTCAAAGGAAAAGTATGGTTGTGGCACAAGGTTAGCTACATTTATACATACAGATATGGGGTTCATATTCTTAGAGTTTTGTTTAAAAGGGAAAAGTCTGAAAAGGTTAGCAGCTACATTTATACATACAGATATGGGGTTTCTGTAAAGCTCATTGGCCATCTAGCTAGCTGTGTTTGAGCCTGATTTATGTTGTATGTTATGGGTCCTACAGTAGGTCTATGTTATTGTTATTGGTCCTACAGTAGGTCTATGTTGTATGTTATGGGTCCTACAGTAGGTCTATGTTATTGTTCGTGAAGTTATGGGTCCTACATTAGGTCTATGTTGTTGTTAGGTGAAGTTATGGGTCCTACAGTAGGTCTATTTGTTATATTTTTATTTTACCTTTATTTAACTAGACAAATCAGATTCTAGTGTTCTAATGTGTCTTTAACAGATGTCCACATTCCGGAACGTGTCTTTAACAGATGTCCACATTCCGGAATGTGTCTTTAACAGATGTCTTGAGCTATGCGTCTTTAACCTGTAGCGTTCCATGGGATCCTGAATACAGCCTCAAGCTATGTTATTAGCATAACTATTCATACAAATCGCAAAGGTCTATGTTGTCTCAAGCTTAGCCTTTTGTTATGGGTCTCTCAGATTCATGCTTTTGAACCATAGCTAAACAAGCATTTGTGAAAATCGGATAGCCTAAAGAAATGAAATAAATATATTAGCAAGTAGCCTTTTGTTATCTCAGTTGTCATTAGCATGAACATTAAGCCTGGGCAACATCACAAAAACAAGAAAAGCATTCTAATAAAATAATTTACCTTTTGAAGAACTTCAGATGTTTTCAATTTTCAGTTAGATAGCAAATGTTCAGTTTTTACAAAAATTATTTGTGCATAGACAAATCTAGTTTTGTTCATCACGTTTCGTAAAGAAAAAAACATTCCGGAATTATTTTTAAATTTTTTTTTTTTTAAACTTTATTTAACCTCATAGTCCGCCATCCCGCATGTCATGTTACTACAGCCTCAAGCTCATTACCATAATAACGATGTTTCTAAAAATCGCAAATGAAATGAAATAAATATGCCTGCTCTCAAGCTTATCCTTTTCTTAACAATCTGTCGTCTCAGATTTTCAAAATATGCTTTAGAACCAGAGAAAATCAATAATTTGTGTAAGAGTGGTGATACTACCTTAGCATTTAGCGTTAGCATTTAGCACGCAACGTTATATTCATAAAAAAAAGAAATGAACTCAGATGTTAGTTTTTTCCTGAAAGATTCTTGTGTGGACACAACGTTCCAAAACACTGTCATCTCAATTTTTCAAAATAATGCTTTGAATCCCTCATAGTTTTGTCATATATCTCTTGAAGAACTTCAGATTGTTATGGAAAACTAGGCTGACTTTTGCAGATGTCCAGTTTTTCCTGAAAGACACCGTGTAGGACACAACATAGCCATTTTGTTACTTCATTTGGCTACAAATAGCATGCAGACACCTTGGGAAACAAAAACAAGAAAAGCATTCAAATAAAATACTGATCATGGAAACGTACCTTGAAGAAATCCTCATTTCTGTTTTGTCATCTTGGTTTTGCCTTCATTAGATCAGTGAAAATGCTTGCAGTTTTGGAAAAAGATTCTTCTGTCAAAAATAGACAAAGCTGATCTTTTGTGACACCAATTAAATCGGGTAAGAAAACAGAAAATTAACAGGTTTTATTTTTCTTATTTTCAATGATATGCCTAAAATAACTGCCTTTAATGCTGCAGAGTCCTTGGGGAAACAAGAGAAATGCGGGTTATCCGTTACTAGGAGCTCTCAAGCGCAATCATTAAAACATATGTAGAAAAATCCTGTTCATGATGATTCTAAACATCTTGGTTTTGCCATGAAATGATTTCTGAATATGGAAAAAGTTTGCTTTTTATAGTGAAAATTTTCCAGTTTTTGGTAACAAACCTGTCGTTTCAAAACTATTAGTCAAATAATCTTTTCAGGAAAACTGACAAAATATTGCTTAACTGAATCACAGAAAATGAAATGATCAATAATTTAACCAGTAAAAGTTAAGCCTATTCTGATGCTTCAATGACGCTAAATGCTAATGCTAAATGCTAGCTAAATGCTAAATGCTATTTTGCTATGTCAGCATTTTTTAAATCTGCAGTGTTGTTAACAAATTCTAGTCAAAAAGCATAGCAAATTTGGATTTCATATGTAAAAAATTTACCTTGAGCTTGATTTAAACAGATGTCTGTCGTTAGGAAAAAGTTCAGATTTGTTTTTCATAGCAGATGTTCAGTTTTTACCCTGAAAGCTTTGTTTGAGCCTGATCTGGTGTTTAGGAAAACTGAACATTTGCTCATCTATGAAGTTGCTCTATGAAAACATGGTGTCTATAGGATTCTACACTCCCTAATGATATTGAAGTCTGGTTACCTTCTAGGATCTCTGATATGGTTTATAGGATGCTAACCTCTAATGATATAGTGAAATGGTTACCTTCTAGGATCTCTGATATGGTGTCTATTGAGAAGGATATTTTACACCCCTAAATAGTGAAGTCTGGTTACCTTTGTTCTCTGAGGAATCAATCCTCAGCTAGGTATTTTTTCATTTGTTGAAATGCTATGGGTAAGAGTCTTTGACCATTTTTAGGTCTATGTCCTGATGTTAGGAAGCTGAAAAATACTGGGTCCTAAGTAGGCCTCTGTAGTTGTTCAGGGGAAGAAGTTGCCATGGCGGTACCTTGTCAGTAGGCTCTATGGTGTCTTTAGGCTACCCAGACTTGTAGTCCTTTGTTTGAGGTCTGTGATTGGTGTGTTTGGACAAAGTTATGGGTGCCTACAAGGCCTACGCCAAATGCTGCAGACACCTGAAGGGGTGCCTCTGACCAAATATGGTGTCCTGTAGGTCTGTCCTTTGTCCTGTTAGGTGAAGTCTTGGGTCCACAGTAGGTCTCTGATATGGTCATCCTTCATGGAAAACCTACCACCTTATGATATAGACTGTTCAGGTTACCTGGTCTAGGTCTAACTGTTCTTGGTTTTGATATACCTACACTGTCATTTGTGTCTGGTTAACAGGCATCTCTGTGATAAATCTAACCTGTTCTGATGAAACTACCAGCAGGAAGTTTTTACAAAAGACTATTTTCAAGCATCGCTCCACTTTGACAGGATACCACTGTTTGGGTAAGAAAAACAGTTCCTGATTGCGCCAGTAATGATCGGGCCTACCACTGTTATCCAAATTAACTGTTCTGATAGACCTACAGGTTAACCAGGCAAGTCAGTTCGCCAACAGGCCTGACCAACCGTTCATTTTCAGGCGACTGTGCAGCTGATAAACCTATTTCGGGAACAGTTTGGTTAACTGCCTGTTCAGATGCAGAACGACTGTCTTGGTTGTACCTGGTCAGGCCTACCACTGTTGGTGATCCAGGGGTTCATGAAGACCTACCACTGTCCATGATCAGCCTACCACCACTAGGACCTACGCAATGTTCATGAAGAGACCTACCACTGTTCATGAAAAGGCCTACCTGAAGTGAGGATTGGCCATCTTCTGTCACACCACTTTGCCATGATTGAGGCCTACCATATTCATGGGAGACTCATCGTCCATGATGAGACCTACCACTGTTTGCCGTTGTTATAGACCTACCACTGTTCATGATCAGGCCTACCACTGTTTGATGAGACCAAACACTGTTCATGATGAGACCTACCACTGTTCACAAAGGCCTACCACTGTTCAGGAAAAGGCTACCACTTTCTATCTAACTGCTCCTCATGTTGAAAACAGGCCTACCACTGTTCATTCAGGTACCACTGTTCATGATCAGGCCTACCACTGTTTTGATCAGGCCTACCACTGTTCATGATGAGACCTACCACTGTTCATGATGAGACCTACCACTGTTCATGATGAGACCTACCACTGTTCATGATGAGACCTACCACTGTTCATGATCAGACCTACCACTGTTCATGATGGCCTACCACTGTTCATGATCAGGCCTACCACTGTTCATGATGAGACCTACCACTGTTCATGATCAGACCTACCACTGTTCATGATCAGGCCTACCACTGTTCATGATGAGACCTACCACTGTTCATGATCAGGCCTACCACTGTTCATGATGAGACCTACCACTGTTCATGATGAGACCTACCACTGTTCATGATGAGACCTACCACTGTTCATGATCAGGCCTACCACTGTTCATGATCAGGCCTACCATGCAAGATGAGGCCTACCACTGTTCATGATCAGGCCTACCATTGTTCATGATGAGCCCTAGTCTCACTGTTCATGATGACCCTCTACCACTGTTCATGATCTGGCCCCCATTACCACTGATCTCTGATCAGGCCTACCACTGTTCCCCAGATCAGAGACCACTCCTGCCCCAGTGATCAGGCCTTCACTGTTCACCCTCTACCTGCCCTCTGTCCATGATCAGGCTCTCCCTGTGGTCATGATCAGGCCTACCACTGTTCCCTCTGAGACCTACCACTCTGATGAGACCTACCACTGTTCCTCCTGAGACCTACCACTGTTCATGATGAGACCTACCCTGTTCATGATCAGGCCCCACTGTGGTGATCAGGTTACCACTCTAGATCAGGCCTGATCCATGTCCTAGGCCTAGTGACTGTACCCTCTATTACCACTGTGTGGTTTCTAGTGATCAGGCTATTACCACTGTTACCCTCTGGCCCCAGTGTTCTGATGAATAAATACAAACCTGTTCATGACTCAGGCCCCAACTGTTTAGGGTTCGACTTTCAGATGAGACCTATTTTGAGACTACAAATTGATCAGTGGAAATACAAAGAGCCTATAACTGTCTGGGTGACAGGAGTCTTTGAGACCTACCACTGTTTTCAGGTATAGACTGTCCTGGATCACCCTCCACTGCCCCGACTGGCCCCAGTGATGCACTGGGACCTACCCACTGTTCTGTAGTGCCTTCCACTCTGATCACCCTCCTGGTATGATGAGACCTACCACTGGATGGTGACTATCAGGCTTGCCCCCTGATCATGGTGCAGGACTACCACTGTTCCTGGAGTGGGAAACTGGCCTCAGTTATGTGCCCTCTTACCCTCCTGGTGTCTCTCTCCTAGGTGGTGACTTGGCCCCAGTATTACCCCTCCTGCCCCAGTCTCTCCCTCTGGTGACTATCTGAGGACCTGCCCCTTTTCCTGAGGGGTGATTAATTCCTTATTTGCTGAAGTCTTCACGAGGATCTTAGGTGGTGACCACACTGCGAATGGTCCTGCCCCAGTTCACCTTAGGTGGTGACTCATCCAGTATTAACCTCCTGATGAAGTCTCTTCCACTGGTCACTATTACCCTTATGATCCAGGCCCAGTCGATGTCCTATGGTCAGTGACTATTACCCTCTGTTCCTGTAGACCTCTAGGTCATGATGAGACCTACCACTGTTCTGCCCCTTCCAGTCTGTCTCACTGGTGGTGACCATATTACCACTTTGTCCCTGATGCCCCACTGTTCATGATGACCTCCTGCCCCATGGGCTACCTGTTCATGGTGACTATTACCCTCTGTTCAGACTCCTGCCTACAGTTCTCCTAGGTGGTGACTAGACCTCTATGTACCACTGTCCATGATCAGGCCTACCACTGTTCATTATCCTGAGACCTACCACTGTTCATGATCAGACCTAGACCCCACTGTTCATGATGACCTACCCCTATTACCCTCCTGCCCCAGTCTGTTCCTGGTGGTGACTATTACCCTCTATTACCTTCCTGCCCCAGTCTACCTCTCCTAGGTGGTGACCACTGTTCATGATGAGACCTCCTGCCCAGTGATGAGACTGTTCATGATCAGGCCTAGGTGGTGACTCAGGCCCTGTTCTATTACCCTTCTGCCCCAGTCTCTCTCCTGGTGGTCACTGATGACTGACCCTCCTGTCCA
>NW_026278926.1:12500-22500 GCF_023373465.1 Oncorhynchus keta | reverse complement strand
AAGGAGGACAACAAACCTGTCTCAGTTACACCAGCTCTGTCAGGAGGAATGGGCCAAAATTCACCCAACTTATTGTCGGAAGCTTGTGGAAGGCTACCCGAAACATTTGACCCACGTTAAACAATTTAAAGGCAATGCTACCAAATACTAATTGAGTGTCTGTAAACTTCTGACCCACTGGGAATGTGATGAAAGAAATACAAGCTGCCATAAATCATTATCTCTACTATTATTCTGACATTTCACATTCTTAAAATAAAGTGGTGATCCTACCTGTCCCGAGACAGGAATTTTTACTAGTTGATTAAATGATTAGGAATTGTGAAAAACTGAGTTTAAATGTATTTGGCGAAGGTGTATGTAAACTTCTGACTTATTTTCCTTTTGTACTTTGTAGTTTGTTCTAGAATAATAATAGTCATCTCTTCACCTCTCAGTAGAATAATAGTCATCTCTTCACCTCTCAGTAGAATAATAGTCATCTCTTCACCTCTCAGTAGAATAATAGTCATCTCTTCACCTCTCAGTAGAATAATAGTCATCTCTTCACCTCTCAGTAGAATAATAGTCATCTCTTCACCTCTCAGTAGTATAATAGTCATCTCTTCACCTCTCAGTAGAATAATAGTCATCTCTTCACCTCTCAGTAGAATAATAGTCATCTCTTCACCTCTCAGTAGAATAATAGTCATCTCTTCACCTCTCAGTAGTATAATAGTCATCTCTTCACCTCACCTCTCAGTAGAATAATAGTCATCTCTTCACCTCTCAGTAGAATAATAGTCATCTCTTCACCTCACCTCTCAGTAGAATAATAGTCATCTCTTCACCTCTCAGTAGAATAATAGTCATCTCTTCACCTCTCAGTAGAATAATAGTCATCTCTTCACCTCTCAGTAGAATAATAGTCATCTCTTCACCTCTCAGTAGAATAATAGTCATCTCTTCACCTCTCAGTAGAATAATAGTCATCTCTTCACCTCTCAGTAGAATAATAGTCATCTCTTCACCTCTCAGTAGAATAATAGTCATCTCTTCACCTCACCTCTCAGTAGAATAATAGTCATCTCTTCACCTCTCAGTAGAATAATAGTCATCTCTTCACCTCACCTCTCAGTAGAATAATAGTCATCTCTTCACCTCTCAGTAGAATAATAGTCATCTCTTCACTTCTCAGTAGTATAATAGTCATCTCTTCACCTCTCAGTAGTATAATAGTCATCTCTTTACCTCTCAGTAGAATAATAGTCATCTCTTTACCTCTCAGTAGAATAATAGTCATCTCTTTGCCTCTCAGTAGTATAATAGTCATCTCTACCCTCTCAGTAGTATAATAGTCATCTCTTCACCTCTCAGTAGAATAATAGTCATCTCTACACCTCTCAGTAGAATAATAGTCATCTCTTCACCTCTCAGTAGTATAATAGTCATCTCTTTACCTCTCAGTAGAATAATAGTCATCTCTTCTCACCTCACCTCTCACCTCTCAGTAGAATAATAGTCATCTCTACACCTCTCAGTAGAATAATAGTCATCACACCTCTCATCTCACCTCTCAGTAGAATAATAGTCATCTCTACACCTCTCAGTAGAATAATAGTCACTCTTCACCTCTCAGTGTAGAATAATAGTCATCTCTTCACCTCTCAGTAGAATAATAGTCATCTTTCACCTCTCAGTAGAATAATAGTCATCTCTTCACCTCAGTAGAATAATAGTCATCTCTTCACCTCTCAGTAGAATAATAGTCATCTCTTCACCTCACCTCTCAGTAGATAATAGTCATCTCTTCACCTCTCTCAGTCAGTAGAATAATAGTCATCTCTTTACCTCACCTCTCAGTAGAATAATAGTCATCTCTTCACCTCTCAGTAGAATAATAGTCATCTCTTCACCTCTCAGTAGAATAATAGTCATCTCTACACCTCTCAGTAGAATAATAGTCATCTCTTCACCTCTCAGTAGAATAATAGTCATCTCTTCACCTCTCAGTAGAATAATAGTCATCTCTACACCTCTCAGTAGAATAATAGTCATCTCTTCACCTCTCCTCTCAGTAGAATAATAGTCATCTCTTCACCTCTCAGTAGAATAATAGTCATCTCTTCACCTCTCAGTAGAATAATAGTCATCTCTTCACCTCTCAGTAGAATAATAGTCATCTCTTCACCTCTCAGTAGAATAATAGTCATCTCTTCTTCACCTCAGTAGAATAATAGTCATCTCTTCACCTCTCAGTAGAATAATAGTCATCTCTTCACCTCTCAGTAGAATAATAGTCATCTCTTCACCTCTCAGTAGAATAATAGTCATCTCTTCACCTCTCAGTAGAATAATAGTCATCTCTTCACCTCTCAGTAGAATAATAGTCATCTCTTCACCTCTCAGTAGAATAATAGTCATCATCTCTACAATAGTCATCACCTCTCAGTAGAATAATAGTCATCTCTTCACCTCTCAGTAGAATAATAGTCATCTCTTCCTCACCTCTCAGTAGAATAATAGTCATCTCTTCACCTCTCAGTAGAATAATAGTCATCTCTTCACCTCTCAGTAGTATAATAGTCATCTCTTCACTCTCAGTAGAATAATGTGATATACATGTCTCAGTTGGCATCATCTTCACCTCTCAGTAGAATAATAGTCATCTCTTCACCTCTCAGTAGAATAATAGTCATCTCTTCACCTCACCTCTCAGTAGAATAATAGTCATCTCTTCACCTCACCTCTCAGTAGAATAATAGTCATCTCTTCACCTCTCAGTAGAATAATAGTCATCTCTTCACCTAGGGCCTCTCAGTAGAATAATAGTCATCTCTTCACCTCTCAGTAGAATAATAGTCATCTCTTCACCTCTCAGTAGAATAATAGTCATCTCTTCACCTCTCAGTAGAATAATAGTCATCTCTTCACCTCTCAGTAGAATAATAGTCATCTCTTCACCTCTCAGTAGAATAATAGTCATCTCTTCACCTCTCAGTAGAATAATAGTCATCTCTTCACCTTCAGTAGAATAATAGTCATCTCTTCACCTCTCAGTAGAATAATAGTCATCTCTTCACCTCTCAGTAGAATAATAGTCATCTCTTCACCTCTCAGTAGAATAATAGTCATCTCTTCACCTCTCAGTAGAATAATAGTCATCTCTTCACCTCTCAAATAATAGTCATCTCTTCACCTCTCAGTAGAATAATAGTCATCTCTTCACCTCTCAGTAGAATAATAGTCATCTCTTCACCTCTCAGTAGAATAATAGTCATCTCTTCACCTCTCAGTAGAATAATAGTCATCTCTTCACCTCTCAGTAGAATAATAGTCATCTCTTCAGTAGAATAATAGTCATCTCTTCACCTCTCAGTAGAATAATAGTCATCTACCTCTCAGTAGTATAATAGTCATCTCTCTCAGTAGAATAGTCATCTCTCTTCACCTCTCCAGTAGAATAATAGTCATCTCTTCACCTCACCTCTCAGTAGTATAATAGTCATCTCTTCTCACCTCTCAGTAGTATAATAGTCATCTCTTCACCTCTCAGTAGAATAATAGTCATCTCTTCATAACATCTAGTAGAATAATAGTCATCTCTTCACCTCCAGAATCTCTTCACAGATAATAGTCATCTCTTCACCTCCATCTCCAGAAGTATAATAGTCATCTCTTCACCTCTCAGTAGTATAATAGTCTCTCTTCCATCTAGTAGAATAATAGTCATCTCTTCACCTCACCATCAGTAGAATAATAGTCATCTCTTCACCTCTCAGTAATAATAGTCTCTCTTCACAGATGTCCATCTAGTAGAATAATAGTCATCTCTTCACCTGTCCAGTAGAATAATAGTCATCTCTTCATCTCTCAGTAGAATAATAGTCATCTCTTCACCTGTCCAGTAGAATAATAGTCATCTCTTCAGACCTCTCAGTAGAATAATAGTCATCTACCTCTCAGTAGAATAATAGTCATCTCTTCAACAGATGTAGAATAATAGTCATCTCTTCACCTCTCAGAAATAATAGTCATCTAACAGATGTCATCTACCAGAATAATAGTCTCTCTTGTCCTCTCAGTAGAATAATAGTCATCTCTTCACCTCTCCATCTAGTAGAATAATAGTCATCTCTTCACCTCTCCATCAGAGAATAATAGTCATCTCTTCATCTCTCCAGTAGAATAATAGTCATCTCTTCATCTACTCAGTAGTATAATAGTAACAGATGTCCACCTCTCTTTGTAGAATAATAGTCATCATCTCTACAGTTGTACCTCTTTACCTCACCTCTCTTTGTAGAATAGTCTCTTTACAGAATGTCCATCTACAGTTGTACCTCTTTACCTCACCTCTCTCAGTGTGGAATATTTCCAGTCTTCAGGTTCATGTGATATACATGTTCATTTGGCATCATTTGTTGCCATGTTTTGTCTTTGTCCAGTTACCAGATATCCATATGTCAGTTCAAACCAGACCGTCATCAGTTACCAGAATGTGGACTGTTAACAGGCCCATCTCAAAACCGTCATTTTCCTGTGTTTTAAATAGAAAACCATCTACAGTAAAGTACTCTAATTGTTCTACCAGAAATGATTTGATGTTAAAATGTCCATCTGTAAAATGTTCTATAACAGATATCCATCTACCAGAATGTTCTCTAACAGATGTCCATCTACCAGAATGTCTCTAAAGATGTCCATCTTCCAGAATGTGTCTCTAACAGATGTCCATCATACCAGAATGTGTCTCTAACAGATGTCCATCTACCAGAATGTGTCTCTAACAGATGTCCATCTACCAGAATGTGTCTCTAACAGATGTCCATCACCAGAATGTGTCTCTAACAGATGTCCATCTACCAGAATGTGTCTCTAACAGATGTCCATCTACCAGAATGTGAACAGATGTCCATCTACCAGAATGTGAACAGATGTCCATCTACCAGAATGTGTCTCTAACAGATGTCCATCTACCAGAATGTGTCTCTAACAGATGTCCATCTACCAGAATGTGATGTCCATCTACCAGAATGTGTCTCTAACAGATGTCCATCTACCAGAATGTGATGTCTCTAACAGATGTCCATCTACCAGAATGTGTCTCTAACAGATGTCCATCTACCAGAATGTGATGTCCATCTACCAGAATGTGTCTCTAACAGATGTCCATCTACCAGAATGTGTCTCTAACAGATGTCCATCTACCAGAATGTGTCTTTAACAGATGTCCATCTACCAGAATGTGTCTCTAACAGATGTCCATCTACCAGAATGTGTCTTAACAGATGTCCATCTACCAGAATGTGTCTCTAACAGATGTCCATCTACCAGAATGTGTCTCTAACAGATGTCCATCTACCAGAATGTGTCTCTAACAGAATGATGTCCATCTACCAGAATGTGTCTTTAACAGATGTCCATCTACCAGAATGTGTCTCTAACAGATGTCCATCTACCAGAATGTGTCTCTAACAGATGTCCATCTACCAGAATGTGTCTCTAACAGATGTCCATCTACCAGAATGTGTCTCTAACAGATGTCCATCTACCAGAATGTGATGTCCATCTACCAGAATGTGTCTCTAACAGATGTCCATCTACCAGAATGTGTCTCTAACAGATGTCCATCTACCAGAATGTGTCTCTAACAGATGTCCATCTACCAGAATGTGTCTCTAACAGATGTCCATCTACCAGAATGTGATGTCCATCTACCAGAATGTGTCTCTAACAGATGTCCATCTACCATACTGTAACAGATGTCCATCTGACATAGAATGTGTCTCTAACAGATGTCCATCTACCAGAATGTGATCTCTAACAGATGTCCATCTACCAGAATGTGTCTCTAACAGATGTCCATCTACAGAATGTTTCTAGATGTGATACTGTAACAGACCATCTACATAATGTTTCTAGTTGTGATCTGTAACAGAATGACTCTAATGTTTCAGATGTCCATCTAACCAGAATAATGTTTCTAGATGTCCATCTACCAGAATAATGTTTCTAGATGTGATCTACCAGTGACATAATGTTTCTAACAGATGTCCATCTGTAACAACCGTGACATAATGTTTCTAGTTGTGATACTGTAACAGACCGTGACATCTACCAGAATGTGTGTCTGTAACAGATGTGACATAATGTCTACCAGAATGTGTAACAGACCGTGACATAATGTTTCATTGTGATACAGTAACAGACCATGACATAATGTTTCATCTATACCAGAATGTGACATAATGTTTCAGTTGTGATACTGTAACTGACATAATGTTTCTAGTTGATACTGTAACAGTGACATAATGTTTCTAGTTGTGATATCTGTAACAGTGTCTGTAACAGACCGTGACATAATGTTTCTAGTTGTGATACTGTAACAGACCGTGACATAATGTTTCTAGTTGTGATACTGTAACAGACCGTGACATAATGTTTCTAGTTGTGATACTGTAACAGACCGTGACATAATGTTTCTAGTTGTGATACTGTAACAGACCGTGACATAATGTTTCTAGTTGTGATACTGTAACAGACCGTGACATAATGTTTCTAGTTGTGATACTGTAACAGACCGTGACATAATGTTTCTAGTTGTGATACTGTAACAGACCGTGACATAATGTTTCTAGTTGTGATACTGTAACAGTGTCTGTAACAGACCGTGACATAATGTTTCTAGTTGTGATACTGTAACAGACCGTGACATAATGTTTCTAGTTGTGATACTGTAACAGACCGTGACATAATGTTTCTAGTTGTGATACTGTAACAGACCGTGACATAATGTTTCTAGTTGTGATACTGTAACAGACCGTGACATAATGTTTCTAGTTGTGATACTGTAACAGACCGTGACATAATGTTTCTAGTTGTGATACTGTAACAGACCGTGACATAATGTTTCTAGTTGTGATACTGTAACAGACCGTGACATAATGTTTCTAGTTGTGATACTGTAACAGACCGTGACATAATGTTTCTAGTTGTGATACTGTAACAGACCGTGACATAATGTTTCTAGTTGTGATAACCCGTGACATAATGTTTCTAGTTGTGATACTGTAACAGACCGTGACATAATGTTTCTAGTTGTGATACTGTAACAGACCGTGACATAATGTTTCTAGTTGTGATACTGTAACAGACCGTGACATAATGTTTCTAGTTGTGATACTGTAACAGACCGTGACATAATGTTTCTAGTTGTGATACTGTAACAGACCGTGACATAATGTTTCTATTTGTGATACTGTAACAGACCTTGACATAATGTTTCTAGTTGTGATACTGTAACAGACCGTGACATAA
Organism: Oncorhynchus keta; assembly: GCF_023373465.1. NCBI lineage: Eukaryota > Metazoa > Chordata > Actinopteri > Salmoniformes > Salmonidae > Oncorhynchus > Oncorhynchus keta. The sequence continues at coordinate 15,201 of NW_026278926.1, read as the reverse complement.
TGTTTCTAGTTGTGATACTGTAACAGACCGTGACATAATGTTTCTAGTTGTGATACTGTAACAGACCGTGACATAATGTTTCTAGTTGTGATACTGTAACAGACCGTGACATAATGTTTCTAGTTGTGATACTGTAACAGACCGTGACATAATGTTTCTAGTTGTGATACTGTAACATTGTCTGTAACAGACCGTGACATAATGTTTCTAGTTGTGATACTGTAACAGACCGTGACATAATGTTTCTAGTTGTGATACTGTAACAGACCGTGACATAATGTTTCTAGTTGTGATACTGTAACAGACCGTGACATAATGTTTCTAGTTCTGATACTGTAACAGACCGTGACATAATGTTTCTAGTTATGATACTGTAACAGACCGTGACATAATGTTTCTAGTTGTGATACTGTAACAGACCGTGACATAATGTTTCTAGTTGTGATACTGTAACAGACCGTGACATAATGTTTCTAGTTGTGATACTGTAACAGACCATGACATAATGTTTCTAGTTGTGATACTGTAACAGACCATGACATAATGTTTCTAGTTGTGATACTGTAACAGACCGTGACATAATGTTTCTAGTTGTGATACTGTAACAGACCGTGACATAATGTTTCTAGTTGTGATACTGTAACAGACCGTGACATAATGTTTCTAGTTGTGATACTGTAACAGACCGTGACATAATGTTTCTAGTTGTGATACTGTAACAGACCGTGACATAATGTTTCTAGTTGTGATACTGTAACAGACCGTGACATAATGTTTCTAGTTGTGATACTGTAACAGACCGTGACATAATGTTTCTAGTTGTGATACTGTAACAGACCGTGACATAATGTTTCTAGTTGTGATACTGTAACAGACCGTGACATAATGTTTCTAGTTGTGATACTGTAACAGACCGTGACATAATGTTTCTAGTTGTGATACTGTAACAGACCGTGACATAATGTTTCTAGTTGTGATACTGTAACAGACCGTGACATAATGTTTCTAGTTGTGATACTGTAACAGACCGTGACATAATGTTTCTAGTTGTGATTCTGTAACAGACCGTGACATAATGTTTCTAGTTGTGATACTGTAACAGACCGTGACATAATGTTTCTAGTTGTGATACTGTAACAGACCGTGACATAATGTTTCTAGTTGTGATACTGTAACAGACCGTGACATAATGTTTCTAGTTGTGATACTGTAACAGACCGTGACATAATGTTTCTAGTTGTGATACTGTAACAGACCATGACATAATGTTTCTAGTTGTGATACTGTAACAGACCGTGACATAATGTTTCTAGTGTGATACTGTAACAGACCGTGACATAATGTTTCTAGTTGTGATACTGTAACAGACCGTGACATAATGTTTCTAGTTGTGATACTGTAACAGACCGTGACATAATGTTTCTAGTTGTGATACTGTAACAGACCGTGACATAATGTTTCTAGTTGTGATACTGTAACAGACCGTGACATAATGTTTCTAGTTGTGATACTGTAACAGTGTCTGTAACCCGTGACATAATGTTTCTAGTTGTGATACTGTAACAGACCATGACATAATGTTTCTAGTTGTGATACTGTAAGACCTTGACATAATGTTTCTAGTTGTGATACTGTAACAGACCGTGACATAATGTTTTCTAGTTGTGATACTGTAACAGACCGTGACATAATGTTTCTAGTTGTGATACTGTAACAGACCGTGACATAATGTTTCTAGTTGTGATACTGTAACAGACCGTGACATAATGTTTCTAGTTGTGATACTGTAACAGACCGTGACATAATGTTTCTAGTTGTGATACTGTAACAGACCGTGACATAATGTTTCTAGTTGTGATACTGTAACAGACCGTGACATAATGTTTCTAGTTGTGATACTGTAACAGACCGTGACATAATGTTTCTAGTTGTGATACTGTAACTGTAACAGACCGTGACATAATGTTTCTAGTTGTGATACTGTAACAGACCGTGACATAATGTTTCTAGTTGTGATACTGTAACAGTGTCTGTAACAGACCGTGACATAATGTTTCTAGTTGTGATACTGTAACAGTGTAACAGACCGTGACATAATGTTTCTAGTTGTGATACTGTAACAGACCGTGACATAATGTTTCTAGTTGTGATACTGTAACTGTAACAGACCGTGACATAATGTTTCTAGTTGTGATACTGTAACAGACCATGACATAATGTTTCTAGTTGTGATACTGTAACAGACCTTGACATAATGTTTCTAGTTGTGATACTGTAACAGACCGTGACATAATGTTTCTAGTTGTGATACTGTAACAGACCGTGACATAATGTTTCTAGTTGTGATACTGTAACAGACCGTGACATAATGTTTCTAGTTGTGATACTGTAACAGACCGTGACATAATGTTTCTAGTTGTGATACTGTAACAGACCGTGACATAATGTTTCTAGTTGTGATACTGTAACAGACCGTGACATAATGTTTCTAGTTGTGATACTGTAACAGACCGTGACATAATGTTTCTAGTTGTGATACTGTAACAGACCGTGACATAATGTTTCTAGTTGTGATACTGTAACAGTGTCTGTAACAGACCGTGACATAATGTTTCTAGTTGTGATACTGTAACAGACCGTGACATAATGTTTCTAGTTGTGATACTGTAACAGACCGTGACATAATGTTTCTAGTTGTGAT
>NW_026278926.1:0-7500 GCF_023373465.1 Oncorhynchus keta | reverse complement strand
ACAACACGCATCCTTACCTCCTCCATCCTTACCTCCTCATTCCTTATCTCCTCCATCCCATCCTACCTCCTTCCTTACCTCCTCATTCCTTACCTCCTCATTCCTTACCTCCTCCTTCCTCCCTGTCACCTTACAGACAACACGCATTCCTTACCTCCATCCTTCCTCCTCCATCCTTACCTCTTCCATCCTTACCTCCCTCCATCCTCCCTGTCACACAGACAACACGCATCCTTCCCTCTTCCTTTCCTTACCTCCTCATTCCTTACCTCCTCCCCTCCCTCCCTGTCACACAGACAACACGCATCCTTCCTCTTCCTTCCTTATCTCCTCCATCCTTACCTCTTCCTTCCTTACCTCCTTCCCTTCCCTTACCCCTCCCTCCCTCCCTCCCTCACACTCCTCCCTCCTTCCCTCCTTCTCCTCCTTTTCCTTCCCTTACCTCCCTCCCTCATTCCTTACCTCCTCCCTCCCTCCCTGTCACCACAGACAACACGCATCCTTCCCTCCTTTCCCTTCCTTACCCTCCTCCTTTTCCTTACCTCTCCCCTTACCTCCCTTCCCTCCCTCCCCTCCCTCCCTCCCTCCCTCCCTCCCTCCCTCCCCCTCCCCCTCCCTCCCTCCCTCCCTCCCTCCCTCCCTCCCTCCCTCCCTCCCACCTCCTTCCTCCCCTCCTCCCTTACCTCTTCCCTTCCTTACCTCCTCCCTTACTTCTTCCCTTTTCTCCCTCCCTCCCTCCCTCCCTCCCTCCCTCCCTCCCTCCCTCCCTCCCTCCCTCCCTCCCTCCCTCCCTCCCTCCCTCCCTCCCTCCCTCCCTCCCTCCCTCCCTCCCTCCCTCCCTTCCTCCCTCCTCCCTTACCTCTTCCCTTCCTCCCTCCCTTTCCCTCCCTTTCCTCCCTCCCTCCCTCCTTACCTCCTTCCTCTTCCTCATTACCTCCCTTCCCCCCCTCTTTCTTCCAACTTTTCTGACATGCTTTTGTTGGTGTCACCTTGTCCTTGTAATCTCTTTCATTGTGATTTGACTAAACTCCCAGATCAGCAGCTGGAGAGGAGGAGGGAGATGGAGAGAGAGGAGAGGAGAGGAGGGGCGTAAGGAGAGGAGAGGAGAGGAGAGAAGGGAGGGGAGGGGAGGGGAGGGAGGGAGGGGAGGGGAGGGAGGGAGAGATGGGAGAGGAGAGATGGGAGAGGAGAGGAGAGATGGGAGAGGAGGAGAAGGAGGGGGGAGGGGAGGGGGAGAAGGGAGAGGAAGGAGGGGGAGGAGAGGGAGAGGGAGGAGAGGAGAGATGGGAGAGGAGAGATGGGAGAGGAGAGGAGAGATGGGAGAGGAGAGGAGGGGAGGGGAGGGGAGGGGAGGGGAGGGGGAGGGGAGGGGAGGGGAGGGGAGGAGAGGAGAGTGATGAACTCCCTTTTCTTCATTAAGGGTTATTGGTGCACACACACACACACATTACTTATTTAGCATGAAAGTTCCTCTTTGTTTAAAGAAGATAAAAGCTAATTATATCAGTATGAACACAGACACACACAGACGCACAGAGACACAGAGACACAGAGACACAGAGACACACAGACACTCAGAGGAACAGAGACACAGAGACACAGAGACACACAGACACACAGAGGAACAGAGACACAGAGACACAGAGACACAGAGACACACAGACACACAGACGCACAGAGACACAGAGACACAGAGACACAGAGACACACAGACACACAGAGGAACAGAGACACAGAGACACACAGACACACAGAGGAACAGAGACACAGAGACACACAGACAGACACACAGAGACACACAGACACACAGAGACACACAAACACAGACACAGACGCACAGAGACACAGATACACACAGACAACATTTGACGTTTAGAGAAATGTAACGATACAGAACACAGACACACACAAATATACAGTTAGGCCCCTTTCACTCTGTCTCAGTAAGAGGAGGCGGAGAGAGGGGAAGTAGAGGAGGAGAGAGGATGAGAAGAGAGGAGGAGAAGGAGGAGAGAGGAGGAAAGGATGAGAAGAGAGGAGGAGGAGGAGAGAGGAGGAGGAGAGAGGAGGAGGAGGAGGAGGAGGAGGAGGAGGATGAGAGAGGATGAGAAGAGAGGAGGAGGAGGAGAGAGGGAAAGGAGAGGAGGAGAGAGGATGAGAAGAGAGGAGAGAAGGAGGAGAGAGGAGGAAAGGATGAGAAGAGAGGAGGAGGAGGAAGAGAGGAGGAGAGAGGAGGAGGAGGGAGGAGGAGGAGGAGGAGGAGGAGGAGGAGGAGGGAGGAGGAGGAGGGAGGAGGAGGAGGAGGAGGAGGAGGAGGAGGCCAGAAGAGGAGAGGGGAGGAGGAGAGAGGAGAGGAGGGAGGAGGATGAGAAGGAGGAGGAGAAGAGGAGGAGGGAGGAGGAGAGGAGGAGAGAGGAGGAGGAGGGGAGGAGAGAGGAGGAGGGAGGGGAAGGAGGAGGAGAGAGGGAGGTGGGGAGAGGAGAGAAGGAGGAGAGAGGGAGGAGGAGAGAGAGAGAGGGGAGGGAGGAGAGAGGGAGGAGAGAGGGAGGGGTGGGAGGGGAGAGAGAGAGGAGAGGAGAGGGGAGGAGAAGAGGAAGGAGAGAGAGGAGGAGGAGAGAGGAAGAGAGAAGAGGAGGAGAGAAGAGGAGGAGAGGAGGAGGAGGAGGAGGAGAGAGGATGAGGTTAGATGAGGAGAGAGGAGGGGAGAGGAGAGAGGAGAGTTAGGAGAGAGGGAGGAGGAGAGAGGAGGTGGAGAGAGGATGAGGTTAGATGAGGAGAGAGGATGAGGTTAGATGAGGAGAGAGGATGAGGTTAGAGGAGGAGAGAGGAAGAGAGAAGAGGAGGCAGAGGAGGAGGAGGAGAGAGGAGAGAGAGGGATGAGGTTAGATGAGGAGGGGAGAGGAGGAGAGGGAGGAGAGAGGAGGGGAGAGGATGAGGAGAGAGGGAGAGGAGTGTAAATGTGATAATAGATGAGTTGATGAAGGAATCTGTCATTTCATCTCATTAAAATGATTTCCTCTGACATCGCCATGGTTCCTCTCTCTCTCTCTCTCTCAATTCAATTCAATTCAATTCAAGGGCTTTATTGGCATGGAAACATGTGTTAACATTGCCAAAGCAAGTGAGGTAAGACAACATACAAAGTGAATATATAAAGTGAAAAACAACAAAAATTAACAGTAAACATTACACATACAACAGTTTCAAAACAGTAAAGACATTACAAATGTCATATTATATATATATATATATATATATATATATATATATATATATATATACACAATGTACAAATAATTAAAGGACACAAGATAAAATAAATAAGCATAAATATGGGTTGTATTTACAATGGTGTTTGTTCTTCACTGGTTGCCCTTTTCTCGTGGCAACAGGTCACAAATCTTGCTGCTGTGATGGCACACTGTGGAATTTCACCCAGTAGGTATGGGAGTTTTCAAAATTGGATATGTTTTCGAATTCTTTGTGGATCTGTGTGATCTGGGGGAAATATGTCTCTCTAATATGGTCATACATTGGGCAGGAGGTTAGGAAGTGCAGCTCAGTTTCCACCTCATTTTGTGGGCAGTGAGCACATAGCCTGTCTTCTCTTGAGAGCCATGTCTGCCTACGGCGGCCTTTCTCAATAGCAAGGCTATGCTCACTGAGTCTGTACATAGTCAAAGCTTTCCTTAATTTTGGGTCAGTCACAGTGGTCAGGTATTCTGCCGCTGTGTACTCTCTGTGTAGGGCCAAATAGCATTCTAGTTTGCTCTGTTTTTTGTTAATTCTTTCCAATGTGTTAAGTAATTATCTTTTTGTTTTCTCATGATTTGGTTGGGTCTAATTGTGCTGTTGTCCTGGGGCTCTGTAGGGTGTGTTTGTGTTTGTGAACAGAGCCCCAGGACCAGTTTGCTTAGGGACTCTTCTCCAGGTTCATCTCTCTGTTTGTGATGGCTTTGTTATGGAAGGTTTGTGAATCGCTTCCTTTTAGGTGGTTGTAGAATTTAATGGCTCTTTTCTGGATTTTGATAATTAGTGGGTATCGGCCTAATTCTGCTCTGCATGCATTATTTGGTGTTTTACGTTGTACACGGAGGATATTTTTGCAGAATTCTGCGTGCAGAGTCTCAATTTGGTGTTTGTCCCATTTTGTGAAGTCTTGGTTGGTGAGCGGACCCCAGACCTCACAACCATAAAGGGCAATGGGCTCTATGACTGATTCAAGTATTTTTAGCCAAATCTCTAATTGGTATGTTGAAATTTATGTTTCTTTTGATGGCATAGAATGCCCTTCTTGCCTTGTCTCTCAGATCGTTCACCTTTGTGGAAGTTACCTGTGGCGCTGATGTTTAGGCCAAGGTATGTATAGTTTTTGTGTGCTCTAGGGCAACAGTGTCGAGATGGAATTTGTATTTGTGGTCCTGGTGACTGACCTTTTTTGGAACACCATTATTTTGGTCTTACTGAGATTTACTGTCAGGGCCCAGGTCTGACAGAATCTGTGCATAAGATCTAGGTGCTGCTGTAGGCCCTCCTTGGTTGGTGACAGAAGCACCAGATCATCAGCAAACAGCAGACATTTGACTTCGGATTCTAGCAGGGGAGGCCGGGTGCTGCAGACTTTTCTAGTGCCCGCGCCAGTTCGTTGATATATATGTTGAAGAGGGTGGGGCTTAAGCTGCATCCCTGTCTAACCCCACGACCCTGTGTGAAGAAATGTGTGTTTTTGCCAATTTTAACCGCACACTTGTTGTTTGTGTACATGGATTTTATAATGTCATATGTTTTACCCCCAACACCACTTTCCATCAGTTTGTATAGCAGACCCTCATGCCAAATTGAGTCGAAGGCTTTTTTGAAATCAACAAAGCATGAGAAGACTTTGCCTTTGTTTTGGTTTGTTTGGTTGTCAGTTAGGGTGTGCAGGGTGAATACGTGGTCTGTCGTACAGTCATTTGTTAAAACGCCTATTTGACATTTGCTCAGTACGTTGTTTTCACTGAGGAAATGTACTGTTGACGCATATCCCACGGTAGTTATTGGGGTCAAATTTGTCTCCACTTTTGTGGATTGGGGTGATCAGCCCTTGGTTCCAAATATTGGGGAAGATGCCAGAGCTGAGGATGATGTTAAAGAGTTTTAGTATAGCCAGTTGGAAATTGTTGTCTGTATATTTTATAATTTCATTGAGGATACCATCAACACCACAGGCCTTTTTTTGGGTTGGAGGGTTGGTTTGTTGTCCTGTAGTTCATTCAATGTAATTGGAGAATCCTGTGGGTTCTGGTCGTCTTTAATAGTTGATTCTAAGATCTGTAGTTGATCATGTATATGTTTTTGCTCTTTGTTCTTTGTTATAGAACCAAAAGATTGGAGAAGTGGTTTACCCAGACATCTCCATTTTGGATAGATAATTCTTCGTGTTGTTGTTTTGTTTAGTGTTTTCCAATTTTCCCAGAAGTGGTTAGAGTCTATGGATTCTTCAATTGCATTGAGCTGATTTCTGACATGCTGTTCCTTCTTTTTCCGTAGTGTGTTTCTGTATTGTTTTAGTGATTCACCATAGTGAAGGCGTAGACTCAGGTTTTCCGGGTCTCTATGTTTTTGGTTGACAGGTTTCTCAATTTCTTTCTTAGATTTTTGCATTCCTCATCAAACCATTTGTCATTATTGTTAATTTTCTTCGGTTTTCTATTTGAGATTTTTAGATTTGATAGGGAAGCTGAGAGGTCAAATATACTGTTAAGATTTTCTACTGCCAAGTTTACACCTTCACTATTACAGTGGAACGTTTTACCCAGGAAATTGTCTAAAAGGGATTGAATTTGTTGTTGCCTAATTGTTTTTTGGTAGGTTTCCAAACTGCATTCCTTCCACCTATAGCATTTCTTAATGTTACTCAGTTCCTTTGGCTTTGATGCCTCGTGGTTGAGTATTGCTCTGTTTAAGTAGACTGTGATTTTGCTGTGGTCTGATAGGGGTGTTAGTGGACTGACTGTAGAACGCTCTGAGAGATTCTGGGTTGAGGTCAGTGATAAAGTAGTCTACAGTACTACTGCCAAGAGATGAGCTATAGGTGTATCTACCATAGGAGTCCCCTCGAAGCCTACCGTTGACTATGTACATACCCAGCGTGCGACAGAGCTGCAGGAGTTGTGACCCGTTTTTGTTGGTTATGTTGTCATAGTTGTGCCTAGGGGGCATATGTGGAGGGGATGCTGTCACCTCCAGGCAGATGTTTGTCCCCCTGTGTGCTGAGGGTGTCAGGTTCTTGTCCGGTTCTGGCATTTAGGTCGCCACAGACTAGTACATGTCCCTGGGCCTGAATGATTGATTTCGCCCTCCAGGATGGAGAAGCTGTCTTCATTAAAATATGGGGATTCTAGTGGGGGGATATAGGTAGCACACAGGAGGACATTTTCTCTGTTAGGATAATTTCCTTTGAATTTCTAGCCAAATGTAGAATGTTCCTGTTTTGATTAATTTAATGGGTGAGTTAGGTCTGCTCTATACCAAATTAGCATACCCCTGAGTCCCTTCCCTGTTTCACACCTGGTAGTTTGGTGGATGGGACTACCAGCTCTCTGTAACCTAGAGGGCAACCAGTGGGTCCGTCTCCTCTATACCAGGTTTCTTGCAGGATGACAATGTCTGTGTTACCGATTTCTTTGGTGAAGTCCGGGTTTCTGCTCTTTAGGCCAAAGGCAGATGACCTCAGGCCTTGGATATTCCAGGATGATATAGTGAAGGCTTTTTGTTCCATAGAATGTCCAATGTTGTTGGTCGTGTGGTTTGGCCTCAGGCCAGTAAGTGTGAGCAGAGCCTGCTGAGCATCTGGTACATGCTATTGGCTTGGGCGAGTGTGAGAGTGGGGGTTGGGACTGTTTGCCCGCTCACTACCTGGGCGTATGTGTGGCTTCCATGTTGAGGCCGGCTTCTCTCTCTCTCTCTCTCTCTGTCTCTCTCGCTGTCTCTCTGTCTCTCTGTCTCGCTGTCTCTCTGTCTCTCTCGCTGTCTCTCTCACTGTCTCTCTGTCTCTCTGTCTCGCTGTCTCGCTGTCTCTCTGTCTCTCTGTCTCTGTCTCTCTGTCTCTCTGTCTCTGTCTCGCTGTCTCTCTGTCTCTCTGTCTCGCTGTCTGTTTCTGTTTCTGTTTCTGTCTCTGTCTCTGTCTCTCTCACTCTCTCTCTGTTTCTGTCTCTGTCTCACTGGTAACCACACTGACAGTCTGAAAGGTAGCTATGGGGAGCAACTCCACTCTGATGTATATAGGTGGGAATCCCCACTTTAACCCCCCTCACAGACATCCCATTCTACAGCTGTTACCTTAGAGATGTCTGTAGATGGTAATAAAGGCTTCTGTGTGTGTGTGTGTGTGTGTGTGTGTGTGTGTGTGTGTGTGTGTGTGTGTGTGTGTGTGTGTGTGTGTGTGTGTGTGTGTGTGTGTGTGTGTGTGTGTGTGTGTGTGTGTGTGTGTGTGTGTGTGTGTGTGTGTGTGTGTGT
>NW_026278925.1:22500-25000 GCF_023373465.1 Oncorhynchus keta | reverse complement strand
ATATAGTGAAGTCTGGTTACCTTCTAGGATCTCTGATATGGTGTCCTATAGGATATACTACACCTCTAATGATATAGTGAAGTCTGGTTACCTTCTAGGATCTCTGATATGGTGTCCTATAGGATATACTACACCCCTAATGATATAGTGGAGTCTGGTTACCTTCTAGGATCTCTGAGGAATAAATACAAACCTGATTTGACTGGTTGAAACAACATTTAGGGTTCGATTTTCACAGATTATTTTCTAAGCAAATTGAACGAGTGGAAATACAAAGAGTCTATAACTTGGGTGACAGGAGTCTTTGACCATTTTTAGGTATAGAGGTCCTGGATGGCAGGAAGCTTGGCCCCAGTGATGTACTGGGCCGTTTGTACCACCTTTTCCTGTAGGGTCCCTCTGATCTCCAGGTATAGAGGTCCTGAAGTGGCAGGAAGCTTGGCCCCAGTGATGTACTGGGCCATACGTACCACCCTCTATGAGGGCCTTCCACTCTGACACCGCCTGGTATAGAGGTCCTGGATGGCAGGAAGCTTAACCCCAGTGATGTACTGGGCCGTACGTAGACCACCCTCTATAGGGCCTTCCTCTGACACCACCTGGTATAGAGGTCCTGGATGGCAGGAAGCTGATGGCCCCAGTGATGCACTGGGCCGTGAGACACTACCACTCGGATGAGTGCCTTGCGGTCGGAGGCCGAGCAGTTCATGATCATACCAGGCGGTGATGCAACCAGTCAGGGTGCTCTCGATGGTGCAGCTGTATAACCTATTGAGGATCTGAGGACCCAAAGACTCCTGAGGGGGAAAAGGTGTCCATGATGAGACCTCTTCACGACTGTCTTGGTGTGTTTGGACCATGTTAGTTTGTTGGTGATGTGGACACCAATGAACTTGAAACTTTCAAACTGCTCCACTGCAGCCCTGTCGATGTGAATATGGTCGTGTTCAGACCTCCTTTTCCTGTAGTCCTCGATCATCTCATTTGTCTTGCTGAAGTGGAGGGAGAGGATCTTGTCCGGGCACCGCACTGCGAGGTCTCTGACCTCCTCCCTATAGGGCGGAGGTCATCGTTCATGATCAGGCCTACCACTGTTGAGTCGTCAGCAAACTAAATGATAGTGTTACCGTCCTGCCCCAGTCTCTCTCCTAGGTGGTGACTATTACCCTCCTGCCCCAGTCTCTCTCCTAGGTGATGACTATTACCCTCTATTACCCTCCTGCCCCAGTCTCTCTCCTAGGTGGTGACTATTACCCTCTATTACCCTCCTGCCCCAGTCTCTCTCCTAGGTGGTGACTATTACCCTCTATTACCCTCCTGCCCCAGTCTCTCTCCTAGGTGGTGACTATTACCCTCTATTACCCTCCTGCCCCAGTCTCTCTCTAGGTGGTGACTATTACCCTCTATTACCCTCCTGCCCCAGTCTCTCTCCTAGGTGGTGACTATTACCCTCTATTACCCTCCTGCCCCAGTCTCTCTCCTAGGTGGTGACTATTACCCTCTATTACCCTCCTGCCCCAGTCTCTCTCCTAGGTGGTGACTATTACCCTCTATTACCCTCCTGCCCCAGTCTCTCTCCTAGGTGGTGACTATTACCCTCTATTACCCTCCTGCCCCAGTCTCTCTCCTAGGTGGTGACTATTACCCTCTATTACCCTCCTGCCCCAGTCTCTCTCCTAGGTGGTGACTATTACCCTCTATTACCCTCCTGCCCCAGTCTCTCTCCTAGGTGGTGACTATTACCCTCTATTACCCTCCTGCCCCAGTCTCTCTCCTAGGTGGTGACTATTACCCTCCTCTCTCTCTCCTAGGTGGTGACCCTCCTGCCCCAGTCTCTCTCCTAGGTGGTGACTATTACCCTCTATTACCCTCCTGCCCCAGTCTCTCTCTAGGTGGTGACTATTACCCTCTATTACCCTCCTGCCCCAGTCTCTCTCCTAGGTGGTGACTATTACCCTCTATTACCCTCCTGCCCCAGTCTCTCTCCTAGGTGGTGACTATTACCCTCTATTACCCTCCTGCCCCAGTCTCTCTCCTAGGTGGTGACTATTACCCTCTATTACCCTCCTGCCCCAGTCTCTCTCCTAGGTGGTGACTATTACCCTCTATTACCCTCCTGCCCCAGTCTCTCTCCTAGGTGGTGACTATTACCCTCCTGCCCCAGTCTCTCTCCTAGGTGGTGAGTATTACCCTCCTGCCCCAGTCTCTCTCCTAGGTGGTGACTATTACCCTCCTGCCCCAGTCTCTCTCCTAGGTGGTGACTATTACCCTCTATTACCCTCCTGCCCCAGTGGTGACTCTCCTGGTGAGGTGGTGACTAGTCTACCCTAGGTGGTGACTATTACCCTCCTGCCCCAGTCTCTCTCCTAGGTGGTGACTATTACCCTCTATTACCCTCCTGCCCCAGTCTCTCTCCTAGGTGGTGACTATTACCCTCCTGCCCCAGTCTCTCTCCTAGGTGGTGACTATTACCCTCTATTACCCTCCTGCCCCAGTCTCT
>NW_026278925.1:12500-17500 GCF_023373465.1 Oncorhynchus keta | reverse complement strand
AATAATAGTCATCTCTTCACCTCACCTCTCAGTAGAATAATAGTCATCTCTTCACCTCACCTCTCAGTAGAATAATAGTCATCTCTTCACCTCTCAGTAGAATAATAGTCATCTCTTCACCTCTCAGTAGAATAATAGTCATCTCTTCACCTCTCCTCTCAGTAGAATAATAGTCATCTCTTCACCTCTCAGTAGAATAATAGTCATCTCTTCACCTCTCAGTAGAATAATAGTCATCTCTTCACCTCTCAGTAGAATAATAGTCATCTCTTCACCTCACCTCTCTTTGTAGAGTAATAGTCATCATCAGTCTACAGTTGTACCTCTTTACCTCACCTCTCTTTGTAAAGTAATAGTCATCATCAGTCTACAGTTGTACCTCTTTACCCCTCCTCTCTTTGTAGAGTAATAGTCATCATCAGTCTACAGTTGTACCTCTTTACCTCACCTCTCTTTGTAGAGTAATAGTCATCATCAGTCTACAGTTGTACCTCTTTACCTCACCTCTCTTTGTAGAGTAATAGTCATCATCAGTCTACAGTTGTACCTCTTTACCTCACCTCTCTTTGTAGAGCAATAGTCATCATCAGTCTACAGTTGTACCTCTTTACCTCACCTCTCTTTGTAGAGTAATAGTCATCATCAGTCTATAGTTGTACCTCTTTACCTCACCTCTCTTTGTAGAGTAATAGTCATCATCAGTCTACAGTTGTACCTCTTTACCTCACCTCTCTTTGTAGAGTAATAGTCATCTCTTTACCTCACCTCTCTTTGTAGAGTAATAGTCATCATCAGTCTACAGTTGTACCTCTTTACCTCACCTCTCTTTGTAGAGTAATAGTCATCATCAGTCTACAGTTGTACCTCTTTACCTCACCTCTCTTTGTAGAGTAATAGTCATCATCAGTCTACAGCTGTACCTCTTTACCTCACCTCTCTTTGTAGAGTAATAGTCATCATCAGTCTACAGTTGTACCTCTTTACCTCACCTCTCTTTGTAGAGTAATAGTCATCATCAGTCTATAGTTGTACCTCTTTACCTCACCTCTCTTTGTAGAGTAATAGTCATCATCAGTCTACAGTTGTACCTCTTTACCTCACCTCTCTTTGTAGAGTAATAGTCATCTCTTTACCTCACCTCTCTTTGTAGAGTAATAGTCATCTCTTTACCTCACCTCTCTTTGTAGAGTAATAGTCATCATCAGTCTACAGTTGTACCTCTTTACCTCACCTCTCTTTGTAGAGTAATAGTCATCATCAGTCTACAGTTGTACCTCTTTACCTCACCTCTCTTTGTAGAGTAATAGTCATCATCAGTCTACAGTTGTACCTCTTTACCTCACCCCTCTTTGTAGAGTAATAGTCATCATCAGTCTACAGTTGTACCTCTTTACCTCACCTCTCTTTGTAGAGCAATAGTCATCTCTTTACCTCACCTCTCTTTGTAGAGTAATAGTCATCATCAGTCTACAGTTGTACCTCTTTACCTCACCTCTCTTTGTAGAGTAATAGTCATCTCTTTACCTCTCAGTAGAGTAATAGTCATCTCTTTACCTCACCTCTCTTTGTAGAGCAATAGTCATCTCTTTACCTCACCTCTCTTTGTAGAGTAATAGTCATCATCAGTCTACAGTTGTACCTCTTTACCTCACCTCTCTTTGTAGAGTAATAGTCATCTCTTTACCTCACCTCTCTTTGTAGAATAATAGTCATCATCAGTCTACAGTTGTACCTCTTTACCTCACCTCTCTCAGTGTGGAATATTTCCAGTCTTCAGGTTCATGTGATATACATGTTCATTTGGCATCATTTGTTGCCATGTTTTGTCTTTGGCCCAGTTATGTGTTGTGTGTGTTAGATAATCCATATGGGAAGTCAGTTCAAACCAGACCGTCATCAGTTAGAAGTGGACTGTTAAAGGCCCAGTGCATTCAAAACCGTCATTTCCTGTGTTTTATATATATTATATATATATATATTTCCACACTATGAGGTTGGAATAATAGTTTTGAAATTGTGATAATTATGATAATGCTCCTTTTTTAGTGTTAATAAGAGCTGTTTTGAAAAGACCTGAAATTTCAGCCGGTTTTGGTGGGATGGAATTCTGGCCTGCCTGATGACATCACCGAGCGATTAATTAGTTAATGGACCAATAAGAAATAGAGTTCCAAACGTCTCTGCCAATAAAGGCCTCCTCATTCCCAGACAGTCCTAGCTAAATTCTTGCCTGAGAAATTGTTATTTTTCTAATAAACCATTTTTGTTTCTTTTTTTATACAATTTTAAATAGAAAACAATCACAGTAAAGTACTTAATTGTTCACCAGAAATGATTTGATGTTAAAAAGATTTGTAAAATGTTTATATTAAGATATTGAAATGGATACACTGGCCCTTTAAAAGTTTCCTCTGAAATCCACTGTCTGTAATTCTAGTGTGTCTCTAACAGATGTCCGCATTCCGGAACGTGTCTCTAACAGATGTCCACATACCGGAACGTGTCTCTAACAGATGTCCACATTCCGGAACGTGTCTCTAACAGATGTCCACATTCCGGAATGTGTCTCTAACAGATGTCCACATTCCGGAATGTGTCTCTAACAGATGTCCACATTCCGGAATGTGTCTCTAACAGATGTCCATCTACCAGAATGTGTCTCTAACAGATGTCCACATTCCGGAATGTGTCTCTAACAGATGTCCATCTACCAGAATGTGTCTCTAACAGATGTCCATCTACCAGAATGTGTCTCTAACAGATGTCCATCTACCAGAATGTGTCTCTAACAGATGTCCATCTACCAGAATGTGTCTCTAACAGATGTCCATCTACCAGAATGTGTCTCTAACAGATGTCCATCTACCAGAATGTGTCTCTAACAGATGTCCATCTACCAGAATGTGTCTCTAACAGATGTCCATCTACCAGAATGTGTCTCTAACAGATGTCCATCTACCAGAATGTGTCTCTAACAGATGTCCATCTACCAGAATGTGTCTCTAACAGATGTCCATCTACCAGAATGTGTCTCTAACAGATGTCCATCTACCAGAATGTGTCTCTAACAGATGTCCATCTACCAGAATGTGATGTCCATCTACCAGAATGTGTCTCTAACAGATGTCCATCTACCAGAATGTGTCTCTAACAGATGTCCATCTACCAGAATGTGTCTCTAACAGATGTCCATCTACCAGAATGTGATGTCCATCTACCAGAATGTGTCTCTAACAGATGTCCATCTACCAGAAAGTGTCTCTAACAGATGTCCATCTACCAGAATGTGTTGTGATACTGTAACAGACCGTGACATAATGTTTCTAGTTGTGATACTGTAACAGACCGTGACATAATGTTTCTAGTTGTGATACTGTAACAGTGTCTGTAACAGACCGTGACATAATGTTTCTAGTTGTGATACTGTAACAGACCGTGACATAATGTTTCTAGTTGTGATACTGTAACAGACCGTGACATAATGTTTCTAGTTGTGATACTGTAACAGACTGTGACATAATGTTTCTAGTTGTGATACTGTAACAGTGTCTGTAACAGACCGTGACATAATGTTTCTAGTTGTGATACTGTAACAGTGTCTGTAACAGACCGTGACATAATGTTTCTAGTTGTGATACTGTAACAGTGTCTGTAACAGACCGTGACATAATGTTTCTAGTTGTGATACTGTAACAGACCGTGACATAATGTTTCTAGTTGTGATACTGTAACAGACTGTGACATAATGTTTCTAGTTGTGATACTGTAACAGACTGTGACATAATGTTTCTAGTTGTGATACTGTAACAGACCGTGACATAATGTTTCTAGTTGTGATACTGTAACAGACTGTGACATAATGTTTCTAGTTATGATACTGTAACAGACCGTGACATAATGTTTCTAGTTGTGATACTGTAACAGACCGTGACATAATGTTTCTAGTTGTGATACTGTAACAGACCGTGACATAATGTTTCTAGTTGTGATACTGTAACAGACCGTGACATAATGTTTCTAGTTGTGATACTGTAACAGACCGTGACATAATGTTTCTAGTTGTGATACTGTAACAGACCGTGACATAATGTTTCTAGTTGTGATACTGTAACAGTGTCTGTAACAGACCGTGACATAATGTTTCTAGTTGTGATACTGTAACAGTGTCTGTAACAGACCGTGACATAATGTTTCTAGTTGTGATACTGTAACAGTGTCTGTAACAGACCGTGACATAATGTTTCTAGTTGTGATACTGTAACAGACCGTGACATAATGTTTCTAGTTGTGATACTGTAACAGACCGTGACATAATGTTTCTAGTTGTGATACTGTAACAGACCGTGACATAATGTTTCTAGTTGTGATACTGTAACAGACCGTGACATAATGTTTATAGTTGTGATACTGTAACAGACCGTGACATAATGTTTCTAGTTGTGATACTGTAACAGACCGTGACATACTGTTTCTAGTTGTGATACTGTAACAGACCGTGACATAATGTTTCTAGTTGTGATACTGTAACAGACTGTGACATAATGTTTCTAGTTGTGATACTGTAACAGACCGTGACATACTGTTTCTAGTTGTGATACTGTAACAGACCGTGACATAATGTTTCTAGTTGTGATACTGTAACAGACCGTGACATAATGTTTCTAGTTGTGATACTGTAACAGACCGTGACATAATGTTTCTAGTTGTGATACTGTAACAGACCGTGACATAATGTTTCTAGTTGTGATACTGTAACAGACCGTGACATAATGTTTCTAGTTGTGATACTGTAACAGACCGTGACATAATGTTTCTAGTTGTGATACTGTAACAGACCGTGACATAATGTTTCTAGTTGTGATACTGTAACAGACCGTGACATAATGTTTCTAGTTGTGATACTGTAACAGTGTCTGTAACAGACCGTGACATAATGTTTCTAGATGTGATACTGTAACAGACCGTGACATAATGTTTCTAGTTGTGATACTGTAACAGAC
>NW_026278925.1:0-5000 GCF_023373465.1 Oncorhynchus keta | reverse complement strand
GGAAATATACAGTTAGGCCCCTTTCACTCTGTCTCAGTAAGAGGAGGAGGAGAGAGGGGAAGTAGAGGAGGAGGAGGAGAGAGGGGAAGGAGAGGAAATATACAGTTAGGCCCCTTTCACTCTGTCTCAGTAAGAGGAGGAGGAGAGAGGGGAAGGAGAGGAAATATACAGTTAGGCCCCTTTCACTCTGTCTCAGTAAGAGGAGGAGGAGAGAGGGGAAGTAGAGGAGGAGAGAGGAGGAGAGAGGAGGAGGAGAGAGGGGAAGTAGAGGAGGAGAGAGTTTGAGAATGAGGAGAGAGGAGGAGAGGATGAGAAGAGAGGAGGAGGAGGAGAGAGGGGAAGGAGAGGAGGAGAGAGGAGGAGGAGAGAGGGGAAGGAGAGGAGGAGAGAGTTTGAGAATGAGGAGAGAGGAGGAGAGGATGAGAAGAGAGGAGGAGGAGGAGAGAGGGGAGGAGAGGATGAGAAGAGAGGAGGAGGAAGAAAGAGGAGGAGGAGAGAGGAGGAGGAGGATGAGAGAGGATGAGAAGAGAGGAGGAGGAGTATAGAGGAGGAGGCCAGAAGAGGAGAGGGGAGGAGGAGAGAGGAGGAGGAGGAGGAGAGAGGAGGAGGAGAGAGGAGGAGGAGGATGAGAGAGGATGAGAAGAGAGGAGGAGGAGTATAGAGGAGGAGGCCAGAAGAGGAGAGGGGAGGAGGAGAGAGGAGGAGGAGGAGAGAGGAGGAGGAGAGAGGAGGAGGAGGATGAGAGAGGATGAGAAGAGGGGAGGAGGAGAGAGGAGGAGGAGGAAAGAGGAGGAGGAGAGAGGAGGAGGAGGATGAGGGAGGATGAGAAGAGAGGAGGAGGAGTATAGAGGAGGAGGCCAGAAGAGGAGAGGGGAGGAGGAGAGAGGAGGAGGAGAGAGGAGGAGGAGAGAGGAGGAGGATGAGAGAGGAGGAGAAGAGAGGAGGAGGAGAGAGGAGGAGAGGAGGGGATGGAGGAGGAGGAGAGAGGAGGGGAGAGGAGGGGAGAGGAGGTGGAGGAGAGAGGAGAGAGGAGGAGAGAGGAGGAGAGAGGAGGAGAAGAGTGAAGGAGTAGAGAGGAGGAGGAGAGAGGAAGAGAGAAGAGAAGGAGAGAAGAGGAGGAGAGAGGAGGAGGAGAGAGGAGGAGAGAGGATGAGGTTAGATGAGGAGAGAGGAGGGGAGAGGATGGGGTTAGAGGAGGAGAGAGGAGGAGGAGAGAGGAGGAGAGAGGATGAGGTTAGATGAGGAGAGAGGAGGGAGAGAGGAGGAGAGAGGATGAGGTTAGATGAGGAGAGAGGAGGAGGAGAGAGGATGAGGTTAGAGGAGGAGGAGAGAGGAGGAGAGAGGATGAGGTTAGATGAGGAGAGAGGAGGGGAGTGTAAATGTGATAATAGATGTGAGTTGATGAAGGAATCTGTCATTTCATCTCATTAAAATTATTTCCTCTGACATCGCCATGGTTCCTGTCTCTCTCTGTCTCTCTCTCTCTCTCTCTCTCTCTCTCTCTCTCTCTCTCTCTCTCTCTCTCTGTCTCTCTCGCTGTCTCTCTGTCTCTCTGTCTCGCTGTCTCTCGCTGTCTCTGTCTCTCTCACTCTCTCTCTCAAATCAAAATCAAATCAAATTTTATTTATATAGCCCTTCGTACATCAGCTGATATCTCAAAGTGCTGTACAGAAACCCAGCCTAAAACCCCAAAACAGCAAGCAATGCAGGTGTAGAAGCACGGTGGCTAGGAAAAACTCCCTAGAAAGGCCAAAACCTAGGAATAAACCTAGAGAGGAACCAGGCTATGTGGGGTGGCCAGTCCTCTTCTGGCTGTGCCGGGTGGAGATTATAACAGAACATGGCCAAGATGTTCAAATGTTCATAAATGACCAGCATGGTCGAATAATAACAAGGCAGAACAGTTGAAACTGGAGCAGCAGCATGGCCAGGTGGACTGGGGACAGCAAGGAGTCATCATGTCAGGTCGTCCTGGGGCACGGTCCTTGGGCTCAGGTCCTCCGAGAGAGAGAAAGAAAGAGAGAATTAGAGAGAGCATATGTGGGGTGGCCAGTCCTCTTCTGGCTGTGCCGGGTGGAGATTATAACAGAACATGGCCAAGATGTTCAAATGTTCATAAATGACCAGCATGGTCAAATAATAGTAAGGCAGAACAGTTGAAACCGAGCAGCAGCATGGCCAGGTGGACTGGGGACAGCAAGGAGTCATCATGTCAGGTAGTCCTGGGGCACGGTCCTAGGGCTCAGGTCAGTTGAAACTGGAGCAGCAGCATGGCCAGGTGGACTGGGGACAGCAAGGAGTCATCATGTCAGGTAGTCCTGGGGCATGGTCCTAGGGCTCAGGTCCTCCGAGAGAGAGAAAGAAAGAAGGAGAGAATTAGAGAACGCACACTTAGATTCACACAGGACACCAAATAGGACAGGAGAAGTACTCCAGGTATAACAATCTGACCCTAGCCCCCGACACAAACTACTGCAGCATAAATACTGGAGGCTGAGACAGGAGGGGTCAAGAGACACTGTGGCCCCATCCGAGGACACCCCCGGACAGGGCCAAATAGGAAGGATATAACCCCACCCACTTTGCCAAAGCACAGCCCCCACACCACTAGAGGGATATCTTCAACCACCAACTTACCATCCTGAGACAAGGCTGAGTATAGCCCACAAAGATCTCCGCCACTGCACAACCCAAGGGGGGCACCAACCAGACAGGATGACCACAACAGTGAATCAACCCACTCAGGTGACGCACCCCCTGCAGGGACGGCATGAGAGAGCCCCAGTAAGCCAGTGACTCAGCCCCTGTAATAGGGTTAGAGGCAGAGAATCCCAGTGGAAAGAGGGGAACTGGCCAGGCAGAGACAGCAAGGGCGGTTCGTTGCTCCAGAGCCTTTCCGTTCACCTTCCCACTCCTGGGCCAGACTACACTCAATCATATGACCCACTGAAGAGATGAGTCTTCAGTAAAGACTTAAAGGTTGAGACCGAGTTTGCGTCTCTGACATGGGTAGGCAGACCGTTCCATAAAAATGGAGCTCTATAGGAGAAAGCCCTGCATCCAGCTGTTTGCTTAGAAATTCTAGGGACAATTAGGAGGCCTGCGTCTTGTGACCGTAGCGTACGTGTAGGTATGTACGGCAGGACCAAATCAGAGAGAGAGGTAGGAGCAAGCCCATGTAATGCTTTGTAGGTTAGCAGTAAAACCTTGAAATCCGCCCTTGCTTTGACAGGAAGCCAGTGTAGAGAGGCTAGCACTGGAGTTATATGATCAAATTGTTTGGTTCTAGTCAGGATTCTAGCAGCCGTATTTAGCACTAACTGAAGTTTATTTAGTCCTTTATCCGGGTAGCCGGAAAGTAGAGCATTGCAGTAGTCTAACCTAGAAGTGACAAAAGCATGGATTAATTTTTTTGCATCATTTTTGGACAGAAAGTTTGTGATTTTTGCAATATTACGTAGGTGGAAAAAAGCTGTCCTCGAAATGGTCTTGATATGTTCTTCAAAAGAGAGATCAGGGTCCAGAGTAACGCCGAGGTCCTTCAGTTTTATTTGAGACGACTGTACAACCATTAAGATTAATTGTCAGATTCAACAGAAGATCTCTTTGTTTCTTGGGACCTAGAACAAGCATCTCTGTTTTGTCCGAGTTTAATAGTAGAAAGTTTGCAGCCATCCACTTCCTTATGTCTGAAACACATGCTTCTAGCGAGGGCAATTTTGGGGCTTCCCCATGTTTCATTGAAATGTACAGCTGTGTGCCATCTGCACAGCAGTGAAAGTTAACATTATGTTTTCGAATAACATCCCCAAGAGGTAAAATGTATAGTGAAAACAATAGTGGTCCTAAAACAGAACCTTGAGGAACACCGACATTTACAGTTGATTTGTCAGAGGACAAACCATTCACAGAGACAAACTGATATCTTTCCGACAGATAAGACCTAAACCAGGCCAGAACATGTCCGTGTAGACCAATTTGGGTTTCCAATCTCTCCAAAAGAATGTGGTGATCGATGGTATCAAAAGCAGCACTAAGGTCTAGGAGCACGAGGACAGATGCAGAGCCTCGGTCTGACGCCATTAAAATGTCATTTACCACCTTCACAAGTGCCGTCTCAGTGCTATGAAGGGGTCTAAAACCAGACTGAAGCATTTTTTGTATACATTGTTTGTCTTCAGGAAGGCACTGAGTTGCTGCGCAACAGCCTTTTCTAAAATTTTGAGAGGAATGGAAGATTCGATATAGGCCGATAGTTTTTATATTTTCTGGGTCAAGTTTTGGCTTTTTCAAGAGAGGCTTTATTACTGCCACTTTAGTGAGTTTGGTACACATCCAGTGGATAGAGAGCCATTTATTATGTTCAACATAGGAGGGCCAAGCACAGGAAGCAGCTCTTTCAGTAGTTTAGTTGGAATAGGGTCCAGTATGCAGCTTGAAGGTTTAGAGGCCATGATTATTTTCATCATTGTGTCAAGAGATTTAGTACTAAAACACTTGAGCGTCTCTCTTGATCCTAGGTCCTGGCAGAGTTGTGCAGACTCAGGACAACTGATGTTTGGAGGAATACGCAGGTTTAAAGAGGAGTCCGTAATTTGCTTTCTAATAATCATAATCTTTTCCTCAAAGAAGTTCATGAATTTATCACTGCTAAAGTGAAAGTCATCCTCTCTTGCTTGGGGAGTGCTGCTTTTTAGTTAGCTTTGCGACAGTATCAAAAAGGAATTTCGGATTGTTCTTATTTTCCTCAATTAAGTTAGAAAAATAGGATGATCGAGCAGCAGTAAGGGCTCTTCGGTACTGCACGGTACCGTCCTTCTCTCTGTTTCTGTCTCTGTCTCACTGGTAACTACACTGACAGTCTGAAAGGTAGCTACGGGAGCAACTCCACTCTGATGTATATAGGTGGGAATCCCACTTTAACCCCCCTCACAGACATCCCATTCTACAGCTGTTACCTTAGAGATGTCTGTAGATGGTAATGAGGCTTCTGTGTGTGT
>NW_026278924.1:0-3921 GCF_023373465.1 Oncorhynchus keta | reverse complement strand
GGTCCCAAATATTGGGGAAGATGCCAGAGCTAAGTATGATGTTAAAGTTTTAGTATAGCCAGTTGGAATTTGTTGTCTGTATATTTGATCATTTCATTGAGGATACCATCGACACCACAGGCCTTTTTGGGTTGGAGGGTTTTTATTTTGTCCTGTAACTCATTCAATGTAATTGGAGAATCCAGTGGGTTCTGGTAGTCTTTAATAGTTGATTCTAAGATCTGTAGTTGATCATGTATATGTTTTTGCTCTTTGTTCTTTGTTATAGAACCAAAAAGATTGGAGAAGTGGTTTACCCAGACATCTCCATTTTGGATAGATAATTCTTCGTGTTGTTGTTTGTTTTAGTGTTTTCCAATTTTCCCAGAAGTGGTTAGAGTCTATGGATTCTTCAATTGCATTGAGCTGATTTCTGACATGCTGTTCCTTCTTTTCCGTAGTGTGTTTCTGTATTGTTTTAGTGATTCACCATAGTGAAGGCGTAGACTCAGGTTTTCCGGTCTCTATGTTTTTGGTTGGACAGGTTTCTCAATTTCTTTCTTAGATTTTTGCATTCCTCATCAAACCATTTGTCATTATTGTTAATTTTCTTCGGTTTTCTATTTGAGATTTTTAGATTTGATAGGGAAGCTGGAGAGGTCAAATATACTGTTAGAGATTTTCTACTGCCAAGTTTACACCTTCACTATTACAGTGGAACGTTTTACCCAGGAAATTGTCTAAAAGGGATTGAATTTGTTGTTGCCTAATTGTTTTTGGTAGGTTTCCAAACTGCATTCCTTCCATCTATAGCATTTCTTAATCGTTACTCAGTTCCTTTGGCTTTGATGCCTCTGGTTGAGTATTGCTCTGTTTCAGTAGACTGTGATTTTGCTGTGGTCTGATAGGCGTAGTGGACCGACTGTGAACGCTCTGAGAGATTCTGGGTTGATGGTCAGTGATAAAGCAGTCTCACAGTACTACTGCTAGAGATGAGCTATGAGGTGTATCTCACCCAGAGGGGTCCCCTCGAAGCTCCACCGCTGGGACCATGTACATACCCAGCGCATGACAGGAGCTGCATGAGCTGTGGAACCAGTCTTGCTGGATTATGTTGTCAGCTCAGGTCGAGGCACATGGAGGATCACTCACCTCCCAGGATGGATGGAGGTCTTCTTCTACTAACACTATTGTTGTCTGTCCCAGGATGATGGTGGTCTCCTCTCTCTCTCTCTCTCTCTCTCTCTCTCTCTCTCTCTCTCTCTCTACTAATGACTGCTGTTGTCTGTCCCAGAGGGATGATGGTGGGTTCTTTCTTCTACATTTAACACTACACTGTTATCCAGTCCGATGATTAGGTCTCGTTTCTTCTATTTAATACTCATTGTTGTCTGTCCGAGATGTGGATAGGTCTCTTTCTCTTCTTCTCTCTCTCTTCTTCTACTAACACTACTGTTGTCTGTCCCAGGGATGGATGGTGGGTCTTCTTTCTCTTCTTCTTTCTTCTGTCTCTTCTCTCATTTCAACACCACTGGGCTATTCATCCAGGGATGGATGGTATCTCTCTTGCTTTCTTTTATTTAACACTACTGGCTATCCTTATCCGGGATGTGATGGTCTCTTCTTCTCTCTCTCTCTTCTTCTCTCTCTCTCTCTTCTTTCTCTTTCTCGACGATTTGATTGTTATTCATCCTGGATGTGATGGTGGTCTTCTCTCTTCTTTACTTCATCACTTACTTCATTGTCTGTCCGAGATGATAAATTAGCTGACACTACTGGTTGTCTGTCCCGGAGGATGGATAGGGTCTCTCTCTCTCTCTCTGTCTTCTATTTAACTATCATATTGTCTGTCCCAGGATGTGGATAGGTCTCTCTCAATTAATTCAATTTGACCATGGCTGACAGGCTGGGAAACATGTGTTAACATTGCCAAAGCAAGTGAGGTAGACAACATACAAAGTGAATATATAAAGTGAAAAACAACAAAAATTAACAGTAAACATTACACATACAACAGTTTCAAAACAGTAAAGACATTACAAATGTCATATTATATATATATATATATATATATATATTATTATATATATACATACAAATGTACAAATAATTAAAGGACACAAGATAAAATAAATAAGCATAAATATGGGTTGTATTTACAATGGTGTTTGTTCTTCACTGGTTGCCCTTTTCTCGTGGCAACAGGTCACAAATCTTGCTGCTGTGATGGCACACTGTGGAATTTCACCCAGTAGGTATGGGAGTTTTTCAAAATTGGATATGTTTTCGAATTCTTTGTGGATCTGTGTGATCTGGGGAAATATGTCTCTCTAATATGGTCATACATTGGGCAGGAGGTTAGGAAGTGCAGCTCAGTTTCCACCTCATTTTGTGGGCAGTGAGCACATAGCCTGTCTTCTCTTGAGAGCCATGTCTGCCTACGGCGGCCTTTCTCAATAGCAAGGCTATGCTCACTGAGTCTGTACATAGTCAAAGCTTTCCTTAATTTTGGGTCAGTCACAGTGGTCAGGTATTCTGCCGCTGTGTACTCTCTGTGTAGGGCCAAATAGCATTCTAGTTTGCTCTGTTTTTGTTAATTCTTTCCAATGTGTTAAGTAATTATCTTTTTGTTTTCTCATGATTTGGTTGGGTCTAATTGTGCTGTTGTCCTGGGGCTCTGTAGGGTGTGTTTGTGTTTGTGAACAGAGCCCCAGGACCAGTTTGCTTAGGGACTCTTCTCCAGGTTCATCTCTCTGTTTGTGATGGCTTTGTTATGGAAGGTTTGTGAATCGCTTCCTTTTAGGTGGTTGTAGAATTTAATGGCTCTTTTCTGGATTTTGATAATTAGTGGGTATCGGCCTAATTCTGCTCTGGATGCATTATTTGGTGTTTTACGTTGTACACGGAGGATATTTTTGCAGAATTCTGCGTGCAGAGTCTCAATTTGGTGTTTGTCCCATTTTGTGAAGTCTTGGTTGGTGAGCGGACCCCAGACCTCACAACCATAAAGAGCAATGGGCTCTATGACTGATTCAAGTATTTTTAGCCAAATCCTAATTGGTATGTTGAAATTTATGTTTCTTTTGATGGCATAGAATGCCCTTCTTGCCTTGTCTCTCAGATCGTTCACACCTTTGTGGAAGTTACCTGTGGCGCTGATGTTTAGGCCAAGGTATGTATAGTTTTGTGTGCTCTAGGGCAACAGTGTCGAGATGGAATTTGTATTTGTGGTCCTGGTGACTCGACCTTTTTGGAACACCATTATTTTGGTCTTACTGAGATTTACTGTCAGGGCCCAGGTCTGACAGAATCTGTGCATAAGATCTAGGTGCTGCTGTAGGCCCTCCTTGGTTGGTGACAGAAGCACCAGATCATCAGCAAACAGCAGACATTTGACTTCGGATTCTAGCAGGGGAGGCCGGGTGCTGCAGACTTTTCTAGTGCCGCGCCAGTTCGTTGATATATATGTTGAAGAGGGTGGGGCTTAAGCTGCATCCCTGTCTAACCCACGACCCTGTGTGAAGAAATGTGTGTGTTTTGCCAATTTTAACCGCACACTTGTTGTTTGTGTACATGGATTTTATAATGTCATATGTTTTACCCCCAACACCACTTTCCATCAGTTTGTATAGCAGACCCTCATGCCAAATTGAGTCGAAAGCTTTTGAAATCAACAAAGCATGAGAAGACTTTGCCTTTGTTTTGGTTTGTTTGGTTGTCAATTAAGGTGTGCAGGGTGAATACATGGTCTGTTGTACGGTAATTTGGTAAAAGCCAATTTGACATTTGCTCAGTACATTGTTTTCATTGAGGGAAATGTACGAGTCTGCTGTTAATAATAATGCAGAGGATTTTCCCAAGGTTACTGTTGACACATATTCCACGGTAGTTATTGGGGTCAAATTTGTCTCCACTTTTGTGGATTGGGGTGATCAGTCCTTG
>NW_026278923.1:25000-34087 GCF_023373465.1 Oncorhynchus keta | reverse complement strand
CTGTAGATCACCTGTCTATACTGTAGATCACCTGTCTATACTGTAGATCACCTGTCTATACTGTAGATCACCTGTCTATACTGTAGATCACCTGTCTATACTGTAGATCACCTGTCTATACCGTAGATCACCTGTCTATACCGTAGATCACCTGTCTATACCGTAGATCACCCGTCTATACTGTAGATCACCTGTCTATACCGTAGATCACCTGTCTATACCGTGTTTCACCTGTCTATACCGTAGATCACCTGTCTACACCGTAGATCACCTGTCTATACCGTGGATCACCTGTCTATACCGTGTTTCACCTGTCTATACCGTAGATCACCTGTCTACACCGTAGATCACCTGTCTATACCGTGGATCACCTGTCTATACCGTAGATCACCTGTCTATACCGTGGTTCACCTGTCTATACCGTAGATCACCTGTCTATACCGTGGTTCACCTGTCTATACCGTAGATCACCTGTCTATACCGTGGTTCACCTGTCTGTACCGTGGTTCACCTGTCTGTACCGTGGTTCACCTGTCTATATCGTGGTTCACCTGTCTGTACCGACTTGATTAGTGTAGTGTCAACAACGCAGCTACTGGCTGGAGATGCAACCAGGGAGTATGATTATCTGGTTGAACGTCTACATAGCTACACACCCATCCATATTGAACTGAAACAGCCGTCCATATTGAACTGAAACAGCCGTCCATATTGAACTGAAACAGCCGTCCATATTGAACTGAAACAGCCGTCCATATTGAACTGAAACAGCCATCCATATTGAACTGAAACAGCCTTCCATATCTATCTCAAACAGCCATATTGAACTGAAACAGCCATATTGAACTGAAACAGCCGTCCATATTGAACTGAAACAGCCATCCTTATTGAACTGAAACAGCCGTCCTTATTGAACTGAAACAGCCATATTGAACTGAAACAGCCATCCTTATTGAACTGAAACAACCATATTGAACTGAAACCGCCATCCTTATTGAACTGAAACAACCATATAGAACTGAAACCGCCATATTGAACTGAATCAGCCATCCTTATTGACCCTGAACTAAAACAGCCTCCCATATCCAACTCAAATAGCCATATTGAACTGAAACAGCCATATTGAACAGAAACAGCCATTCTTAATGAACTGAAACAGCCATATTGAACTGAAACAGCCATCCTTATTGAACTGAAACAACCATATTGAACTGAAACCGCCATCCTTATTGAACTGAAACAACCATATTGAACTGAAACCGCCATATTGAACTGAATCAGCCATCCTTATTGACCCTGAACTAAAACAGCCTCCCATATCCAACTCAAATAGCCATATTGAACTGAAACAGCCATATTGAACTGAAACAACCATATTGAACTGAAACAGCCACCGATATATAACTGAAACAGCCACATTGAACTGAATCAGCCATCCTTATTGAACCTGAACTAAAACAGCCTCCCATATCCAACTCGAATAGCCATATTGAACTGAAAATGCCATATTGAACTGAAACAGCCATCCATATTGAACTGAAACAGACTTCCATATCTAACTCAAACAGCCATATTGAACTTAAACAGCCATATTGAACTGCAACTGCCATTCATATTGAACTGAAACAGCCATCCATATCTATCTCAAACAGCCATATTGAACTGAAACAACCTTCCATATCTATCTCAAACAGCCATATTGAACTGAAACAGCCATCCATATTGAACTGAAACAGCCTTCCATACCTAACTCAAACAGCCATATTGAACTGAAACAGCCTTTCATATTAAACTGAAACAGCCATAATGAACTGAAACAGCCATATTGAACTTAAAAATCCATATTGAACTGAAACAGCCATATTGAACTGAAACAGCCATATTGAACTGAAACATCCATATTGAACTGAAACAGCCATATTGAACTGAAACAGCCATATTGAACTGAAACAGCCATATTGAATTGAAACAGCCATATTGAACTGAAACAGCCATATTGAACTGAAACAGCCATATGTAAACCATCCAATGTAAAGTCAACTTTGCCTGCTCAGAGTTAAAATCACATGATGAAACCCACCAGATGAAGTAACAACTGTTTTCAGATGATGTCATTGGGAACATTTATCTTCTAACTGTTTGTCCTGCAAAACATAGAAAGTGTTTTCACATCCAGTATGTTGATGTTGGGGTGCAATGGTGCAATGTAAACACATCCCTATCCATCACCTGTCTCAGTCTCAGGACATGGTGATGGCTGGAGATGCAACCAGGGAGTATGATTATCTGGTTGAACGTCTACATAGCTACACACCCATCCATATTGAACTGAAACAGCCGTCCATATTGAACTGAAACAGCCGTCCATATTGAACTGAAACAGCCGTCCATATTGAACTGAAACAGCCGTCCATATTGAACTGAAACAGCCATCCATATTGAACTGAAACAGCCTTCCATATCTATCTCAAACAGCCATATTGAACTGAAACAGCCATATTGAACTGAAACAGCCGTCCATATTGAACTGAAACAGCCGTCCATATTGAACTGAAACAGCCATCCATATCTATCTCAAACAGCCATATTGAACTGAAACAGCCATATTGAACAGAAACAGCCATTCTTAATGAACTGAAACAGCCATATTGAACTGAAACTGCCATATTGAACTGAAACAGCCATCCATATCTAAGTGAAACAGCCATATTGAACTGAAACTGCCATTCATATTGAACTGAAACAGACTTCCATATCTAACTCAAACAGCCATATTGAACTGAAACAGACTTCCATATCTAACTCAAACAGCCATATTGAACTTAAACAGCCATATTGAACTGCAACTGCCATTCATATTGAACTGAAACAGCCATCCATATCTATCTCAAACAGCCATATTGAACTGAAACAACCTTCCATATCTATCTCAAACAGCCATATTGAACTGAAACAGTACTTCCGGGTTGGAGCCAGCGGTCGCATCGCACTTCGCTCCGCAGGTTGTATAACTTTTTCATTACATTTCATTATAGTACAACGGTTGATTTGTCTAATCTTAGCAATTTCTTCTTAGCTAGCTACATAGCCGTCCTTGTATCAGAGATAATTGCATAATTATCGTATTTCGTCGCCCTAACGTAGCCTTCACTGCTATTCGCCCAGGAGCTAGCAAACGCTAGCAAACGCCCACAGATTAGCATCACTGTAGTGCTATTCACTCAACTGAACGACTTGATTAGTTTAGTGTTAGCTAGCTACATAGCTGTCTTTGTTTCCAAGATAATTGTGTAGTTTAGAGTGTGTAGTCTTGGAGTGATTATCTTAATTCACTGAGGTTCGCTAGCCAGCTATTTGTCGTCCTTAACGTAGGAGACTCTGCTAGCTAGCCAACAGCTAACAGCTAACAGCTAGCCAACGTCACCACACACACGTCTACTGAATCGAATTCAACAACCCGGTCGCAGTCACAGGTAGTATCACATTTTCATTTCATTTCATTACAGTACAACGGGTTGATTTGTTTGATCGTAGCTAGCTACATAGCTAGCTACATAGCCGTCTTTGTTTCAAAGATAATTGTGTAGTCTAGAGCGATTTTCTAGGTTAGCTAGCCAGCTATTGTCGTTCTTTTAACGCAACGTAACGTAAACAACACTGCTAGCTAGCCAGCTAGCCCCCGAATAGTAGCACTGTAGAAACTATTACACTCAACGGAACGACTTGATTAGTGTAGTGTCAACAACGCAGCTACTGCCAGCTAGCCTACTTCAGCAGTACTGTATCATTTTAATCATTTTAGTCAATAAGATTCTTGCTACGTAAGCTTAACTTTCTGAACATTCGAGACATGTAGTCCACTTGTCATTCCAATCTCCTTGCATTAGCGTAGCCTCTTCTGTAGCCTGTCAACTATGTGTCTGTCTATCCCTGTTCTCTCCTCTCTGCACAGACCATACAAACGCTCCACACCGCGTGGCCGCGGCCACCCTAATCTGGTGGTCCCAGCGCGTACGACCCACGTGGAGTTCCAGGTCTCCGGTAGCCTCTGAAACTGCCGATCTGCGGCCAACAAGGCAGAGTTCATCTCAGCCTATGCCTCCCTCCAGTCCCTCGACTTCTTGGCACTGACGGAAACATGGATCACCACAGATAACACTGCTACTCCTACTGCTCTCTCCTCGTCCGCCCACGTGTTCTCGCACACCCCGAGAGCTTCTGGTCAGCGGGGTGGTGGCACCGGGATCCTCATCTCTCCCAAGTGGTCTTTCTCTCTTTCTCCCCTTACCCATCTGTCTATCGCCTCCTTTGAATTCCATGCTGTCACAGTTACCAGCCCTTTCAAGCTTAACATCCTTATCATTTATCGCCCTCCAGGTTCCCTTGGAGAGTTCATCAATGAGCTTGATGCCTTGATAAGCTCCTTTCCTGAGGACGGCTCACCTCTCACAGTTCTGGGCGACTTTAACCTTCCCACGTCTACCTTTGACTCATTCCTCTCTGCCTCCTTCTTTCCACTCCTCTCCTCTTTCGACCTCACCCTCTCACCTTCCCCCCCTACTCACAAGGCAGGCAATACGCTTGACCTCATCTTTACTAGATGCTGTTCTTCCACTAACCTCATTGCAACTCCCCTCCAAGTCTCCGACCACTACCTTGTATCCTTTTCCCTCTCGCTCTCATCCAACACTTCCCACACTGCCCCTACTCGGATGGTATCGCGCTGTCCCAACCTTCGCTCTCTCTCCCCCGCTACTCTCTCCTCTTCCATCCTATCATCTCTTCCCTCTGCTCAAACTTTCTCCAACCTATCTCCTGATTCTGCCTCCTCAACCCTCCTCTCCTCCCTTTCTGCATCCTTTGACTCTCTATGTCCCCTATCCTCCAGGCCGGCTCGGTCCTCCCCCCCGCTCCGTGGCTCGACGACTCATTGCGAGCTCACAGAACAGGGCTCCGGGCAGCCGAGCGGAAATGGAGGAAAACTCGCCTCCCTGCGGACCTGGCATCCTTTCACTCCCTCCTCTCTACATTTTCCTCCTCTGTCTCTGCTGCTAAAGCCACTTTCTACCATTCTAAATTCCAAGCATCTGCCTCTAACCCTAGGAAGCTCTTTGCCACCTTCTCCTCCCTCCTGAATCCTCCCCCTCCTCCCTCTCTGCAGATGACTTCGTCAACCATTTTGAAAAGAAGGTCGACGACATCCGATCCTCGTTTGCTAAGTCAAACGACACCGCTGGTTCTGCTCACACTGCCCTACCCTATGCTCTGACCTCTTTCTCCCCTCTCTCTCCAGATGAAATCTCGCGTCTTGTGACGGCCGGCCGCCCAACAACCTGCCCGCTTGACCCTATCCCCTCCTCTCTTCTCCAGACCATTTCCGGAGACCTTCTCCCTTACCTCACCTCGCTCATCAACTCATCCCTGACCGCTGGCTACGTCCCTTCCGTCTTCAAGAGAGCGAGAGTTGCACCCCTTCTGAAAAAAAAAACCTACACTCGATCCCTCCGATGTCAACAACTACAGACCAGTATCCCTTCTCTCTTTTCTCTCCAAAACTCTTGAGCGTGCCGTCCTTGGCCAGCTCTACCGCTATCTCTCTCAGAATGACCTTCTTGATCCAAATCAGTCAGGTTTCAAGACTAGTCATTCAACTGAGACTGCTCTTCTCTGTATCACGGAGGCGCTCCCGCACTGCTAAAGCTAACTCTCTCTCCTCTGCTCTCATCCTTCTAGACCTATCGGCTGCCTTCGGTACTGTGAACCATCAGATCCTCCTCTCCACCCTCTCCGAGTTGGGCATCTCCGGCGCGGCCCACGCTTGGATTGCGTCCTACCTGACGGGTCGCTCCTACCAGGTGGCGTGGCGAGAATCTGTCTCCTCACCACGCGCGCACCACTGGTGTCCCCCAGGGCTCTGTTCTAGGCCCTCTCTTATTCTCGCTATACACCAAGTCACTTGGCTCTGTCATAACCTCACATGGTCTCTCCTATCATTGCTATGCAGACGACACACAATTAATCTTCTCCTTTCCCCCTTCTGATGACCAGGTGGCGAATCGCATCTCTGCATGTCTGGCAGACATATCAGTGTGGATGACGGATCACCACCTCAAGCTGAACCTCAGCAAGACGGAGCTCCTCTTCCTCCCGGGAAGGACTGCCCGTTCCATGATCTCGCCATCACGGTTGACAACTCCATTGTGTCCTCCTCCCAGAGCGCTAAGAACCTTGGCGTGATCCTGGACAACACCCTGTCGTTCTCAACTAACATCAAGGCGGTGTCCCGTTCCTGTAGGTTCATGCTCTACAACATCCGCAGAGTACGACCCTGCCTCACACAGGAAGCGGCGCAGGTCCTAATCCAGGCACTTGTCATCTCCCGTCTTGATTACTGCAACTCGCTGTTGGCTGGGCTCCCTGCCTGTGCCATTAAACCCCTACAACTCATCCAGAACGCCGCAGCCCGTCTGGTGTTCAACCTTCCCAAGTTCTCTCACGTCACCCCGCTCCTCCGCTCTCTCCACTGGCTTCCAGTTGAAGCTCGCATCCGCTACAAGACCATGGTGCTTGCCTACGGAGCTGTGAGGGGAACGGCACCTCAGTACCTCCAGGCTCTGATCAGGCCCTACACCCAAACAAGGGCACTGCGTTCATCCACCTCTGGCCTGCTCGCCTCCCTACCACTGAGGAAGTACAGTTCCCCGCTCAGCCCAGTCAAAACTGTTCGCTGCTCTGGCCCCCAATGGTGGAACAAACTCCCTCACGACGCCAGGACAGCGGAGTCAATCACCACCTTCCGGAGACACCTGAAACCCCACCTCTTCATGGAATACCTAGGATAGGTAAGTAAGGGTAAGTAATCCTTCTAACCCCCCTTCTCCCCCCAAAAGATTTAGATGCAAGTGGCTGTTCCACTGGATGTCATAAGGTGTATGCACCAATTTGTAAGTCGCTCTGGATAAGAGCGTCTGCTAAATGACTTAAATGTAAATGTAAATGTGGTTCACCTGTCTATACCGTGGTTCACCTGTCTATACCGTGGTTCACCTGTCTATACCGTAGATCACCTGTCTATACCGTAGATCACCTGTCTATACCGTAGATCACCTGTCTGTACCGTAGATCACCTGTCTGTACCGTGGTTCACCTGTCTGTACCGTGGTTCACCTGTCTGTACCGTGGTTCACCTGTCTATACCGTAGATCACCTGTCTATACCGTAGATCACCTGTCTATACCGTAGATCACCTGTCTATACCGTAGATCACCTGTCTATACCGTAGATCACCTGTCTATACCGTAGATCACCTGTCTGTACCGTGGTTCACCTGTCTGTACCGTGGTTCACCTGTCTATATCGTGGTTCACCTGTCTATACCGTAGATCACCTGTCTGTACCGTGGTTCACCTGTCTATACCGTGGTTCACCTGTCTATACCGTGGTTCACCTGTCTATACCGTAGATCACCTGTCTATACCGTAGATCACCTGTCTGTACCGTAGTTCACCTGTCTATACCGTGGTTCACCTCTCTATACCGTAGATCACCTGTCTATATCGTAGATCACCTGTCTATACCGTAGATCACCTGTCTATACCGTAGTTCACCTGTCTATACCGTGGTTCAACTGTCTATACCGTGGTTCACCTGTCTGTACCGTGGTTCACCTGTCTATACCGTAGATCACCTGTCTATATCGTAGATCACCTGTCTATACCGTAGATCACCTGTCTATACCGTAGATCACCTGTCTGTACCGTAGTTCACCTGTCTATACCGTGGTTCAACTGTCTATACCGTGGTTCACCTGTCTGTACCGTGGTTCACCTGTCTATACCGTGGATCACCTGTCTATACCGTGGTTCACCTGTCTATACCGTAGATCACCTGTCTATACCGTAGATCACCTGTCTGTACCGTAGTTCACCTGTCTATACCGTGGTTCAACTGTCTATACCGTGGTTCACCTGTCTGTACCGTGGTTCACCTGTCTGTACCGTGGTTCACCTGTCTATACCGTAGATCACCTGTCTATACCGTAGATCACCTGTCTATACCGTAGATCACCTGTCTGTACCGTAGATCACCTGTCTGTACCGTGGTTCACCTGTCTGTACCGTGGTTCACCTGTCTGTACCGTGGTTCACCTGTCTATACCGTAGATCACCTGTCTATACCGTAGATCACCTGTCTATACCGTAGATCACCTGTCTATACCGTAGATCACCTGTCTATACCGTAGATCACCTGTCTATACCGTAGATCACCTGTCTGTACCGTGGTTCACCTGTCTGTACCGTGGTTCACCTGTCTGTACCGTGGTTCACCTGTCTATACCGTAGATCACCTGTCTATACCGTAGATCACCTGTCTATACCGTAGATCACCTGTCTATACCGTAGATCACCTGTCTATACCGTAGATCACCTGTCTATACCGTAGATCACCTGTCTGTACCGTGGTTCACCTGTCTGTACCGTGGTTCACCTGTCTATATCGTGGTTCACCTGTCTATACCGTAGATCACCTGTCTGTACCGTGGTTCACCTGTCTATACCGTGGTTCACCTGTCTATACCGTGGTTCACCTGTCTATACCGTAGATCACCTGTCTATACCGTAGATCACCTGTCTGTACCGTAGTTCACCTGTCTATACCGTGGTTCACCTCTCTATACCGTAGATCACCTGTCTATATCGTAGATCACCTGTCTATACCGTAGATCACCTGTCTATACCGTAGTTCACCTGTCTATACCGTGGTTCAACTGTCTATACCGTGGTTCACCTGTCTGTACCGTGGTTCACCTGTCTATACCGTAGATCACCTGTCTATATCGTAGATCACCTGTCTATACCGTAGATCACCTGTCTATACCGTAGATCACCTGTCTGTACCGTAGTTCACCTGTCTATACCGTGGTTCAACTGTCTATACCGTGGTTCACCTGTCTGTACCGTGGTTCACCTGTCTATACCGTGGATCACCTGTCTATACCGTGGTTCACCTGTCTATACCGTAGATCACCTGTCTATACCGTAGATCACCTGTCTGTACCGTAGTTCACCTGTCTATACCGTGGTTCAA
>NW_026278923.1:7500-20000 GCF_023373465.1 Oncorhynchus keta | reverse complement strand
GAGGATGAATAGAACAGAGAGGATGAGGAGATGAATAGAACAGAGAGGATGAATAGAACAGAGAGGATGAGGAGATGAATAGAACAGAGAGGATGAGGAGATGAATAGAACAGAGAGGATGAAGAGATGAATAGAACAGAGATGAGGAGATGAATAGAACAGAGAGGATGAGGAGATGAATAGAACAGAGAGGATGAGGAGATGAATAGAACAGAGAGGATGAGGAGATGAATAGAACAGAGAGGATGAGGAGATGAATAGAACAGAGAGGATGAGGAGATGAATAGAACAGAGAGGATGAGGAGATGAATAGAACAGAATAGAACAGAGAGGATGAGGAGATGAATAGAACAGAGAGGATGAGGAGATGAATAGAACAGAGAGGATGAGGAGATGAATAGAACAGAGAGGATGAGGAGATGAATAGAACAGAGAGGATGAGGAGATGAATAGAACAGAGAGGATGAGGAGATGAATAGAACAGAGAGGATGAGGAGATGAATAGAACAGAGAGGATGAGGAGATGAGATGAATAGAACAGAGAGGATGAGGAGATGAACAGAACAGAGAGATGATAGAGAGAGATGAATAGAACAGAGAGGATGAGGAGATGAATAGAACAGAGAGGATGAGGAGATGAATAGAACAGAATAGAGGAGGATGAGGAGATGAATAGAACAGAGAGATGAATAGAACAGAGAGGATGAGGAGATGAATAGAACAGAGAGGATGAGGAGATGAATAGAACAGAGAGGATGAATGAATAGAACAGAGAGGATGAGGAACAGAGAGATGAATAGAACAGAGAGGATGAGGAGATGAATAGAACAGAGAGGATGAGGAGATGAATAGAACAGAGAGGATGAGGAGATGAATAGAACAGAGAGGATGAGGAGATGAATAGAACAGAGAGGATGAATAGAACAGAGAGGATGAGGAGATGAATAGAACAGAGAGGATGAGGATGATGAACAGAGAGGATGAGAGATGAATAGAACAGAGAGGATGAATGAATAGAACAGAGAGGATGAGGAGAGATGAATAGAACAGAGAGGATGAGGAGATGAATAGAACAGAGAGGATGAGGAGATGAATAGAACAGAGAGGATGAGGAGATGAATAGAACAGAGAGGATGAGGAGATGAATAGAACAGAGAGGATGAGGAGATGAATAGAACAGAGAGGATGAGGAGATGAATAGAACAGAGAGGATGAGGAGATGAATAGAACAGAGAGGATGAGGAGATGAATAGAACAGAGGATGAGGATGAATAGAACAGAGATGAGGAGATGAATAGAACAGAGAGGATGAGGAGATGAATAGAACAGAGAGGATGAGGAGATGAATAGAACAGAGAGGATGAGGAGATGAATAGAACAGAGATGAGGAGATGAATAGAACAGAGAGGATGAGGAGATGAATAGAACAGAGAGGATGAGGAGATGAATAGAACAGAGAGGATGAGGAGATGAATAGAACAGAGAGGATGAGGAGATGAATAGAACAGAGAGGATGAGGAGATGAATAGAACAGAGAGGATGAGGAGATGAATAGAACAGAGAGGATGAGGAGATGAATAGAACAGAGAGGATGAATAGAACAGAGAGGATGAGGAGATGAATAGAACAGAGAGGATGAATAGAACAGAGAGGATGAGGAGATGAATAAAACAGAGAGGATGAGGAGATGAATAGAACAGAGAGGATGAATAGAACAGAGAGGATGAATAGAACAGAGAGGATGAGGAGATGAATAGAACAGAGAGGATGAATAGAACAGAGAGGATGAGGAGATGAATAGAACAGAGAGGATGAGGAGATGAATAGAACAGAGAGGATGAGGAGATGAATAGAACAGAGAGGATGAGGGAGATGAATAGAACAGAGAGGATGAGGAGATGAATAGAACAGAGAGGATGAGGAGATGAATATGAGGAGATGAATAGAACAGAGAGGATGAGGAGATGAATAGAACAGAGAGGATGAGGAGATGAATAGAACAGAGAGGATGAGGAGATGAATAGAACAGAGAGGATGAGGAGATGAATAGAACAGAGAGGATGAGGAGATGAATAGAACAGAGAGGATGAGGAGATGAATAGAACAGAGAGGATGAGGAGATGAATAGAACAGAGAGGATGAGGAGATGAATAGAACAGAGAGGATGAGGAGATGAATAGAACAGAGAGGATGAGGAGATGAATAGAACAGAGAGGATGAGGAGATGAATAGAGGAGAACAGGTGAGTAGAACAGAGGGATGAATAGAACAGAGAGGATGAGGAGATGAATAGAACAGAGAGGATGAGGAGATGAATAGAACAGAGAGGATGAGGAGATGAATAGAACAGAGAGGATGAGGAGATGAATAGAACAGAGAGGATGAGGAGATGAATAGAACAGAGGATGAGGAGATGAATAGAACAGAGAGGATGAGGAGATGAATAGAACAGAGAGGATGAGGAGATGAATAGAACAGAGAGGATGAGGAGATGAATAGAACAGAGAGGATGAGGAGATGAATAGAACAGAGAGGATGAGGAGATGAATAGAACAGAGAGGATGAGGAGATGAATAGAACAGAGAGGATGAGGAGATGAATAGAACAGAGAGGATGAGGAGATGAATAGAACAGAGAGGATGAGGAGATGAATAGAACAGAGAGGATGAGGAGATGAATAGAACAGAGAGGATGAGGAGATGAATAGAACAGAGAGGATGAGGAGATGAATAGAACAGAGAGGATGAGGAGATGAATAGAACAGAGAGGATGAGGAGATGAATAGAACAGAGAGGATGAGGAGATGAATAGAACAGAGAGGATGAGGAGATGAATAGAACAGAGAGGATGAGGAGATGAATAGAACAGAGAGGATGAGGAGATGAATAGAACAGAGAGGATGAATAGAACAGAGAGGATGAGGAGATGAATAGAACAGAGAGGATGAGGAGATGAATAGAACAGAGAGGATGAGGAGATGAATAGAACAGAGAGGATGAATAGAACAGAGAGGATGAGGAGATGAATAGAACAGAGAGGATGAGGAGATGAATAGAACAGAGAGGATGAGGAGATGAATAGAACAGAGAGGATGAGGAGATGAATAGAACAGAGAGGATGAGGAGATGAATAGAACAGAGAGGATGAGGAGATGAATAGAACAGAGAGGATGAGGAGATGAATAGAACAGAGAGGATGAGGAGATGAATAGAACAGAGAGGATGAGGAGATGAATAGAACAGAGGATGGATGAGGGATGAGAGATGAATAGAACAGAGAGGATGAGAACAGAGAGGATGAGGAGATGAATAGAACAGAGAGGATGAGGAGATGAATAGAACAGAGAGGATGAGGAGATGAATAGAACAGAGAGGATGAGGAGATGAATAGAACAGAGAGGATGAG
Organism: Oncorhynchus keta; assembly: GCF_023373465.1. Lineage (NCBI taxonomy): Eukaryota > Metazoa > Chordata > Actinopteri > Salmoniformes > Salmonidae > Oncorhynchus > Oncorhynchus keta. The sequence continues at coordinate 16,595 of NW_026278923.1, read as the reverse complement.
GAGATGAATAGAACAGAGAGGATGAGGAGATGAATAGAACAGAGAGGATGAGGAGATGAATAGAACAGAGAGGATGAGGAGATGAATAGAACAGAGAGGATGAGGAGATGAATAGAACAGAGAGGATGAGGAGATGAATAGAACAGAGAGGATGAGGAGATGAATAGAACAGAGAGGATGAGGAGATGAATAGAACAGAGAGGATGAGGAGATGAATAGAACAGAGAGGATGAGGAGATGAATAGAACAGAGAGGATGAGGAGATGAATAGAACAGAGAGGATGAGGAGATGAATAGAACAGAGAGGATGAGGAGATGAATAGAACAGAGAGGATGAGGAGATGAATAGAACAGAGAGGATGAGGAGAACAGAGAGGATGAGGAGATGAATAGAACAGAGAGGATGAGGAGATGAATAGAACAGAGAGGATGAGGAGATGAATAGAACAGAGAGGATGAATAGAACAGAGAGGATGAGGAGATGAATAGAACAGAGAGGATGAGGAGATGAATAGAACAGAGAGGATGAATAGAACAGAGAGGATGAGGAGATGAATAGAACAGAGAGGATGAGGAGATGAATAGAACAGAGAGGATGAGGAGATGAATAGAACAGAGAGGATGAGGAGATGAATAGAACAGAGAGGATGAGGAGATGAATAGAACAGAGAGGATGAGGAGATGAATAGAACAGAGAGGATGAGGAGATGAATAGAACAGAGAGGATGAGGAGATGAATAGAACAGAGAGGATGAGGAGATGAATAGAACAGAGAGGATGAGGAGATGAATAGAACAGAGAGGATGAGGAGATGAATAGAACAGAGATGAGGAGATGAATAGAACAGAGAGGATGAGGAGATGAATAGAACAGAGAGGATGAGGAGATGAATGAATAGAACAGAGAGGATGAGGAGATGAATAGAACAGAGAGGATGAGGATGAATAGAACAGAGAGGATGAGGATGAATAGAACAGAGAGGATGAGGAGATGAATAGAACAGAGAGGATGAGGAGATGAATAGAACAGAGAGGATGAGGAGATGAATAGAACAGAGAGGATGAGGAGATGAATAGAACAGAGAGGATGAGGAGATGAATAGAACAGAGAGGATGAGAGATGAATAGAACAGAGAGGATGAGGAGATGAATAGAACAGAGAGGATGAGGAGATGAATAGAACAGAGAGGATGACTGTTTTTCTGAGGTATAGTGTGTCTTCAGAATCAGAGAGAGGATGAGGAGATGAATAGAACAGAGAGGATGTGAATAGAACAGAGAGGATGAGGAGATGAATAGAACAGAGAGGATGAGGAGATGAATCAGAGTAGAACTCTGAACCAGTCCCTTAATAGACCCACAACCTCCTTTGATGTCTGATCAATCTAGACACAGACACACACACACACACAGGATGAGGAGATGAATAGAACAGAGAGAGGATGATGAAACAGAGAATGAATAGAAAGTGTGTGATGTGTGTGTGTGTGTGTGTGTGTGTGTGTGTGTGTGTGTGTGTGTGTGTGTGTGTGTGTGTGTGTGTGTGTGTGTACCTGTCTGTCCTGCTGTGCTGTATTCAGGAAGGACAGCAGGACACGGACACTGGCCAGAACACTGGACTGAGATCTGCTTCCCTGAGATACATGCCTGATACTCCAACTTACACTGGAGGAGGGAGAGAGAGAGAACAGAGAGGATGGGGGGAGAGAGAGGGGGAGGAGAGAAAGACAGAGAGGGAGGAGAGAGAGGGGGGAGAGAGAACAGGGGATGAGAGAGAGAGAGAGAGGAGGGGAGATGGGGGAGGGGAGAGAGAGGGGAGGAGGGAGAGAGAGGAGAGGAGATGAGAACAGAGGGATGAGGAGATGAATAGAACAGAGAGGACGAGAACAGAGATAGAGATAGAGTGTTATCTATAGTAGATAGTAGTGTTATCATAGTAGATAGTAGTGTTATCTATAGTAGATAGTAGATGTTATCTATAGTAGATAGTAGTGTTATCTATAGTAGATAGGATAGGATGTGTCTATAGTAGATGAGTAGTGAATCTATAGTAGATAGTAGTGTTATCTATAGTAGATAGAGTGTTATCTATAGCAGAGAGATAGAGGAGATTATCTATAGTAGATAGTTAGTGTTGATAGTAGATAGCAGTGTTATCTATAGTAGATAGCAGTGTTATCTATAGCAGATAGATATATAGTAGATAGTAGTGTTATCCATAGTAGATAGTAGTGTTATCTATAGTAGATAGTAGTGTTATCTATAGGAGATAGAATAGCAGACAGTATTAGTGATCTATAGCAGATAGATAGTTGTGTTATCATAGTAGATAGTAGTGTTATCTATAGTAGATAGTAGTGTTATCCATAGCAGATAGTAGTGTTATCTATAGTAGATAGCAGTGTTATCCATAGTAGATAGTAGTGTTATCCATAGTAGATAGTAGTGTTATCCATAGTAGATAGTAGTGTTATCTATAGCAGATAGTAGTGTTATCCATAGCAGATAGAGTGTTATCCATAGCAGATAGCAGTGCCATCCATAGCAGATAGCAGTGATATCTATAGCAGATAGCAGTGGATCCATAGTAGATAGAGTGTTATCCATAGCAGATAGTAGTGTTATCCATAGCAGATAGTAGTGTTATCTATAGTAGATAGATAGTGTTATCTATAGTAGATAGTAGTGTGATGATAGAGATGATAGCAGATAGCATAGAGATAGCAGTGTTATCCATAGCAGATAGCAGTGCTTATCCATAGCAGATAGTAGTGTTATCCATAGCAGATAGTAGTGTTATCCATAGCAGATAGCAGTGTTATCCATAGCAGATAGTAGTGTTATCTATAGTAGATAGTAGTGTTATCTATAGCAGATAGGAGTGTTATCCATAGCAGATAGTAGTGTTATCCATAGCAGATAGCAGTGTTATCTATAGTAGATAGCAGTGATCCATAGCAGATAGACAGTATCCATAGCAGATCTATAGTAGATAGTAGTGTTATCCATAGCAGATAGTAGTGTTATCCATAGCAGATAGCAGTGTTATCTATAGCAGATAGTAGTGTTATCCATAGCAGATAGTAGTGTTATCCATAGCAGATAGTAGTGTTATCCATAGCAGATAGCAGTGTTATCTATAGCAGATAGTAGTGTTATCTATAGCAGATAGTAGTGTTATCCATAGTAGATAGTAGTGTTATCTATAGTAGATAGTAGTGATCCATAGCAGATAGTATCTATAGTAGATAGTAGTGTTATCTATAGTAGATAGCAGTGTTATCTATAGTAGATAGTAGTGTTATCTATAGTAGATAGCAGTCCATAGCAGATATCTATCCATAGTAGATAGTAGTGTTATCTATAGTAGATAGTAGTGTTATCTATAGTAGATAGTAGTGTTATCTATAGTAGATAGTAGTGTTATCTATAGCAGATAGTAGTGCCCATAGCAGATAGTAGTGTTATCCATAGCAGATAGTAGTGTTATCCATAGCAGATAGCAGTGTTATCTATAGCAGATAGCAGTGTGTTATCCATAGCAGATAGTAGTGTTATCCATAGTAGATAGTAGTGTTATCTATAGTAGATAGTAGTGTTATCTATAGTAGATAGTGTTATCTATAGCAGATAGTTGTGTTATCTATAGTAGAGAGTAGTGTTATCTATATAGTAGATAGTATAGTGTCCATAGCAGATAGTATGTGTCTATAGCAGATAGTAGTGTTATCTATAGCAGATAGTAGTGTTATCTATAGTAGATAGTAGTGTTATCTATAGTAGATAGTAGTGTTATCTATAGTAGATAGTAGTGTTATCTATAGTAGATAGTAGTGTTATCTATAGTAGATAGTAGTGTTATCTATAGTAGATAGTTGTGTTATCTATAGTAGATAGTAGTGTTATCTATAGTAGATAGTAGTGTTATCTATAGTAGATAGTTGTGTTATCTATAGTAGATAGTAGTGTTATCTATAGTAGATAGTAGTGTTAACAGGGTGAATGAGGACAGTATTATGTGTCTATAGTAGATAGTAGTGTTATCTATAGTAGATAGTAGTGTTATCTATAGTAGATAGTAGTGTTATCTATAGTAGATAGTAGTGTTATCTATAGTAGATAGTAGTGTTATCTATAGTAGATAGTAGTGTTATCTATAGTAGATAGTAGTGTTATCTATAGTAGATAGTAGTGTTATCTATAGTAGATAGTAGTGTTAACAGGGTGAATGAGGACAGTATTATGTAGTCTATAGTAGATAGTAGTGTTATCCATAGTAGTAGTGTTATCTATAGTAGATAGTAGTGTTATCTATAGTAGATAGCAGTGTTATCTATAGTAGATAGTAGTGTTATCTATAGTAGATAGTAGTGTTATCTATAGCAGATAGTAGTGTTATCTATAGCAGATAGTAGTGTTATCTATAGCAGATAGATCTATAGCAGATAGTAGTGTTATCCATAGTAGATAGTAGTGTTATCTATAGTAGATAGTAGTGTTATCTATAGTAGATAGTAGTGTTATCTATAGTAGATAGTAGTGTTATCTATAGTAGATAGTAGTGTTATCTATAGTAGATAGTAGTGTTAACAGGTAATGAGGACAGTATTATCCATAGTAGATAGTTGTGTTATCTATAGTAGATAGTAGTGTTATCTATAGTAGATAGTAGTGTTATCTATAGTAGATAGTAGTGTTATCTATAGTAGATAGTAGTGTTATCTATAGTAGATAGTAGTGTTATCTATAGTAGATAGCAGTGTTATCCATAGTAGATAGTTGTGTTATCTATAGCAGATAGTAGTGTTATCTATAGTAGATAGCAGTGTTATCTATAGCAGATAGTAGTGTTATCTATAGCAGATAGTAGTGTTATCTATAGCAGATAGTAGTGTTATCTATAGATAGTAGTTATCCATAGTAGATAGTAGTGTTATCTATAGTAGATAGTAGTGTTATCTATAGTAGATAGTATCTATAGTAGATAGTAGTGTTATCTATAGTAGATAGTAGTGTTATCTATAGAAGATAGTAGTAGTGTTATCCATAGTGATAGTAGTGTTATCTATAGTAGATAGTAGTGTTATCTATAGTAGATAGTAGTGTTATCTATAGTAGTGCATCCATAGATAGTAGTGTTATCTATAGTAGATAGTAGTGTTATCTATAGTAGATAGTAGTGTTATCTATAGTAGATAGCAGTGTTATCTATAGTAGATAGTAGTGTTATCTATAGTAGATAGTAGTGTTATCTATAGTAGATAGTAGTGTTATCTATAGTAGATAGTAGTGTTATCTATAGTAGATAGTAGATCTATAGTAGATAGTAGTGTTATCTATAGTAGATAGTAGTGTTATCTATAGTAGATAGTAGTGTTATCTATAGTAGATAGTAGTGTTATCTATAGTAGATAGTAGATGTTATCTATAGTAGATAGTAGTGTTATCTATAGTAGATAGTAGTGTTATCTATAGTAGATAGTAGTGTTATCTATAGTAGATAGTAGTGTTATCTATAGTAGATAGTAGTGTTATCTATAGTAGATAGTAGTGTTATCTATAGTAGATAGTAGTGTTATCTATAGTAGATAGTAGTGTTATCTATAGTAGATAGTAGTGTTATCTATAGTAGATAGTAGTGTTATCTATAGTAGATAGTAGTGTTATCTATAGTAGATAGTAGTGTTATCTATAGTAGATAGTAGTGTTATCTATAGTAGATAGTTGTGTTATCTATAGTAGATAGTAGTGTTATCTATAGTAGATAGTAGTGTTATCTATAGTAGATAGTAGTGTTATCTATAGTAGATAGTAGTGTTATCTATAGTAGATAGTAGTGTTATCTATAGTAGATATTAGTGTTATCTATAGAAGATAGTAAGTAGTGTTATCTATAGTAGATAGTAGTGTTATCTATAGTAGATAGTAGTGTTATCTATAGTAGATAGTAGTGTTATCTATAGTAGATAGTAGTGTTATCTATAGTAGATAGTAGTGTTATCTATAGTAGATAGTAGTGTTATCTATAGTAGATAGTAGTGTTATCTATAGTAGATAGTAGTGTTATCTATAGTAGATAGTAGTGTTATCTATAGTAGATAGTAGTGTTATCTATAGTAGATAGTAGTGTTAACAGGGTGAATGAGGACAGTATTATGTGTCTATAGTAGATAGTAGTGTTATCTATAGTAGATAGTAGTGTTATCTATAGTAGATAGTAGTGTTATCTATAGTAGATAGTAGTGTTATCTATAGTAGATAGTAGTGTTATCTATAGTAGATAGTAGTGTTATCTATAGTAGATAGTAGTGTTATCTATAGTAGATAGTAGTGTTATCTATAGTAGATAGTTGTGTTATCTATAGAAGATAGTAAGTAGTGTTATCTATAGTAGATAGTAGTGTTATCTATAGTAGATAGTTGTGTTATCTATAGTAGATAGTAGTGTTATCTATAGTAGATAGTAGTGTTATCTATAGTAGATAGTAGTGTTATCTATAGTAGATAGTTGTGTTATCTATAGTAGATAGTAGTGTTATCTATAGTAGATAGTAGTGTTATCTATAGAAGATAGTAAGTAGTGTTATCTATAGTAGATAGTAGTGTTATCTATAGTAGATAGTGTTATCTATAGTAGATAGTAGTGTTATCTATAGTAGATAGTAGTGTTATCTATAGTAGATAGTAGTGTTATCTATAGTAGATAGTAGTGTTATCTATAGTAGATAGTAGTGTTATCTATAGTAGATATCTATAGTAGTAGTAGTGTTATCTATAGTAGATAGTAGTGTTATCTATAGTAGATAGTAGTGTTATCTATAGTAGATAGTAGTGTTATCTATAGTAGATAGTAGTGTTATCTATAGTAGATAGTAGTGTTATCTATAGTAGATAGTATCTATAGTAGATAGTAGTGTTATCTATAGTAGATAGTAGTGTTATCTATAGTAGATAGTAGTGTTATCTATAGTAGATAGTAGTGTTATCTATAGTAGATAGTAGTGTTATCTATAGTAGATAGTAGTGTTATCTATAGTAGATAGTAGTGTTATCTATAGTAGATAGTAGTGTTATCTATAGTAGATAGTAGTGTTATCTATAGTAGATAGTAGTGTTATCTATAGTAGATAGTAGTGTTATCTATAGTAGATAGTAGTGTTATCTATAGTAGATAGTAGTGTTATCTATAGTAGATAGTAGTGTTATCTATAGTAGATAGTAGTGTTATCTATAGTAGATAGTAGTGTTATCTATAGTAGATAGTAGTGTTATCTATAGTAGATAGTAGTGTTATCTATAGTAGATAGTAGTGTTATCTATAGTAGATAGTAGTGTTATCTATAGTAGATAGTAGTGTTATCTATAGTAGATAGTAGTGTTATCTATAGTAGATAGTAGTGTTATCTATAGTAGATAGTAGTGTTATCTATAGTAGATAGTAGTGTTATCTATAGTAGATAGTAGTGTTATCTATAGTAGATAGTAGTGTTATCTATAGTAGATAGTAGTGTTATCTATAGTAGATAGTAGTGTTATCTATAGTAGATAGTAGTGTTATCTATAGTAGATAGTAGTGTTATCTATAGTAGATAGTAGTGTTATCTATAGTAGATAGTAGTGTTATAGTCTATCTATAGTAGATAGTAGTGTTATCTATAGTAGATAGTAGTGTTATCTATAGTAGATAGTAGTGTTATCTATAGTAGATAGTAGTGTTATCTATAGTAGATAGTGTGTATCTATAGTAGATAGTAGTGTTATCTATAGTAGATAGTAGTGTTATCTATAGTAGATAGTAGTTTATCTATAGTAGATAGTAGTGTTATCTATAGTAGATAGTAGTGTTATCTATAGTAGATAGTAGTGTTATCTATAGTAGATAGTAGTGTTATCTATAGTAGATAGTAGTGTTATCTATAGTAGATAGTAGTGTTATCTATAGTAGATAGTTGTGTTATCTATAGTAGATAGTAGTGTTATCTATAGTAGATAGTAGTGTTATCTATAGTAGATAGTAGTGTTATCTATAGTAGATAGTAGTGTTATCTATAGTAGATAGTAGTGTTATCTATAGTAGATAGTAGTGTTATCTATAGTAGATAGTAGTGTTATCTATAGTAGATAGTAGTGTTATCTATAGTAGATAGTAGTGTTATCTATAGTAGATAGTTGTGTTATCTATAGTAGATAGTAGTGTTAACAGGGTGAATGAGGACAGTATTATGTGTCTATAGTAGATAGTTGTGTTATCTATAGTAGATAGTAGTGTTATCTATAGTAGATAGTAGTGTTATCTATAGTAGATAGTTGTGTTAACAGGTGAATGAGGACAGTATTATGTGTCTATAGTAGATAGTAGTGTTATCTATAGTAGATAGTAGTGTTATCTATAGTAGATAGTAGTGTTATCTATAGTAGATAGTAGTGTTATCTATAGTAGATAGTAGTGTTATCTATAGTAGATAGTAGTGTTATCTATAGTAGATAGTAGTGTTATCTATAGTAGATAGTAGTGTTATCTATAGTAGATAGTAGTGTTAACAGGGTGAATGAGGACTATGTGTCTATAGTAGATAGTAGTGTTATCTATAGTAGATAGTAGTGTTATCTATAGTAGATAGTAGTGTTAACAGGGTGAATGAGGACATAGTTATGTTATCTATAGTAGATAGTAGTGTTATCTATAGTAGATAGTAGTGTTATCTATAGTAGATAGTAGTGTTATCTATAGTAGATAGTTGTGTTATCTATAGTAGATAGTAGTGTTAACAGGGTAATAGGACAGTGTTATGTGTCTATAGTAGATAGTTGTGTTATCTATAGTAGATAGTAGTGTTATCTATAGTAGATAGTAGTGTTATCTATAGTAGATAGTAGTGTTAACAGGGTGAATGAGGACAGTATTATGTGTCTATAGTAGATAGTAGTGTTATCTATAGTAGATAGTAGTGTTATCTATAGTAGATAGTAGTGTTATCTATAGTAGATAGTAGTGTTATCTATAGTAGATAGTAGTGTTATCTATAGTAGATAGTAGTGTTATCTATAGTAGATAGTAGTGTTATCTATAGTAGATAGTAGTGTTATCTATAGTAG
>NW_026278923.1:0-5000 GCF_023373465.1 Oncorhynchus keta | reverse complement strand
GTTGGACACAGACAACAACACAGAGCTACACATGGAGTAAACAACAACACAGAGTTACACATGGAGTAAACAAACATACAGTCAATAACACAATAGAAAGGTGTATATACAGTGGGTGCAAATTAAGTTGGATAAGGGAGGTAAGGCAATACATGGGCCATAGAGGCAGAATAATTACAATTTAACAATTAAACACTGGAATGGTAGGATGTGCAGATGATGATGTGCAAGTAGAGATACTGGGGTGCAAGATAAATAACAATATGGGGATGAGGTAGTTGGATGGGTTATTTACAGATGGGCTGTTTACTGATGGGCTGTTTACTGATGGGCTGTTTACTGATGGGTTATTTACAGATGGGCTGTTTACTGATGGGATATGTACTGATGGGCTGTTTACTGATGGGTTATTTACAGATTGGCTGTTTACTGATGGGCTGTGTACTGATGGGCTGTTTTCTGAGTGGGCTGTTTACTGATGGGCTGTGTACTGATGGGCTGTTTACTGATGGGCTGTGTACTGATGGGCTGTTTACTGATGGGCTGTTTTCTGAGTGGGCTGTTTACTGATGGGCTGTTTACTGATGGGCTGTGTACTGATGGGCTGTTTACTGATGGGCTGTTTTTCTGAGTGGGCTGTTTACTGATGGGCTGTTTACTGATGGGTTATTTACTGATGGGCTGTTTACTGATGGGTGTTTACTGATGGGCTGTTTACTGATGGGCTGTTTACTGATGGGCTGTTTACTGATGGGTTATTTACTGATGGGCTGTTTACTGATGGGCTGTTTTACTGATGGGCTGTTTTCTGAGTGGGCTGTTTACTGATGGGCTGTTTACTGATGGGCTGTTTACTGATGGGCTGTTTACTGATGGGCTGTTTACTGATGGGCTGTTTTCTGATGGGCTGTTTACTGATGGGCTGTTTACTGATGGGCTGTTTACTGATGGGCTGTTTACTGATGGGCTGTTTACTGATGGGCTGTTTACTGATGGGCTGTTTTCTGATGGGCTGTTTTCTGATGGGCTGTTTACTGATGGGCTGTTTTCTGAGTGGGCTGTTTACTGATGGGCTGTTTACTGATGGGCTGTTTACTGATGGGCTGTTTACTGATGGGCTGTTTTCTGATGGGCTGTTTACTGATGGGCTGTTTACTGATGAGCTGTTTACTGATGGGCTGTTTACTGATGGGCTGTTTACTGATGGGCTGTTTACTGATGGGCTGTTTACTGATGGGCTGTTTACTGATGGGCTGTTTACTGATGGGCTGTTTACTGATGAGCTGTTTACTGATGGGCTGTTTACTGATGGGCTGTTTACTGATGGGCTGTTTACTGATGGGCTGTTTACTGATGGGCTGTTTACTGATGGGCTGTTTACTGATGGGCTGTTTACTGATGGGCTGTTTACTGATGGGCTGTTTACTGATGGGCTGTTTACTGATGGGCTGTTTACTGATGGGCTGTTTACTGATGGGCTGTTTACTGATGGGCTGTTTACTGATGGGCTGTTTACTGATGGGCTGTTTACTGATGGGCTGTTTACTGATGGGCTGTTTACTGATGGGCTGTTTACTGATGGGCTGTTTACTGATGGGCTGTTTACTGATGGGCTGTTTACTGATGGGCTGTTTACTGATGGGCTGTTTACTGATGGGCTGTTTACTGAGTGGGCTGTTTACTGATGGGCTGTTTACTGATGGGCTGTTTACTGATGGGCTGTTTACTGATGGGCTGTTTACTGATGGGCTGTTTACTGATGGGCTGTTTACTGATGGGCTGTTTACTGATGGGCTGTTTACTGATGGGCTGTTTACTGATGGGCTGTTTACTGATGGGCTGTTTACTGATGGGCTGTTTACTGATGAACTGACTGATGGGCTGTTTACTGATGGGCTGTTTACTGATGGGCTGTTTACTGATGGGCTGTTTACTGATGGGCTGTTACTGATGGGCTGTGTACTGATGGGCTGTTTACTGATGGGCTGTTTACTGATGGGCTGTTTACTGATGGGCTGTTTACTGATGGGCTGTGTTACTGATGGGCTGTTTACTGATGGGCTGTTTACTGATGGGCTGTTTACTGATGGGCTGTTTACTGATGGGCTGTTTACTGATGGGCTGTTTACTGATGGGCTGTTTACTGATGGGCTGTTTACTGATGGGCTGTTTACTGATGGGCTGTTTACTGATGGGCTGTTTACTGATGGGCTGTTTACTGATGGGCTGTTTACTGATGGGCTGTTTACTGATGGGCTGTTTACTGATGGGCTGTTTACTGATGGGCTGTTTACTGATGGGCTGTTTACTGATGGGCTGTTTACTGATGGGCTGTGTACTGATGGGCTGTGTACTGATGGGCTGTTTACTGATGGGCTGTTTACTGATGGGCTGTTTACTGATGGGCTGTTTACTGATGGGCTGTTTACTGATGGGCTGTTTACTGATGGGCTGTTTACTGATGGGCTGTTTACTGATGGGCTGTTTACTGATGGGCTGTGTACTGATGGGCTGTTTACTGATGGGCTGTTTACTGATGGGCTGTGTACTGATGGGCTGTTTACTGATGGGCTGTTTACTGATGGGCTGTTTACTGATGGGCTGTTTACTGATGGGCTGTTTACTGATGAGCTGTACTGATGGGCTGTGTACTGATGGGCTGTTTACTGATGGGCTGTTTACTGATGGGCTGTTTACTGATGGGCTGTTTACTGATGGGCTGTTTACTGATGGGCTGTGTACTGATGGGCTGTTTACTGATGGGGCTGTTTACTGATGGGCTGTTTACTGATGGGCTGTTTACTGATGGGCTGTTTACTGATGGGCTGTTTACTGATGGGCTGTGTTTACTGATGGGCTGTTTACTGATGGGCTGTTTACTGATGGGCTGTTTACTGATGGGCTGTTTACTGATGGGCTGTTTACTGATGGGCTGTTTACTGATGGGCTGTTTACTGATGGGCTGTTTACTGATGGGCTGTTTACTGATGGGCTGTTTACTGATGGGCTGTTTACTGATGGGCTGTTTACTGATGGGCTGTTTACTGATGGGCTGTTTACTGATGGGCTGTTTACTGATGGGCTGTTTACTGATGGGCTGTTTACTGATGGGCTGTTTACTGATGGGCTGTTTACTGATGGGCTGTTTACTGATGGGCTGTTTACTGATGGGCTGTTTACTGATGGGCTGTTTACTGATGGGCTGTTTACTGATGGGCTGTTTACTGATGGGCTGTTTACTGATGGGCTGTTTACTGATGGGCTGTTTACTGATGGGCTGTTTACTGATGGGCTGTTTACTGATGGGCTGTTTACTGATGGGCTGTTTACTGATGGGCTGTTTACTGATGGGCTGTTTACTGATGGGCTGTTTACTGATGGGCTGTTTACTGATGGGCTGTTTACTGATGGGCTGTTTACTGATGCTGTTTACTGATGGGCTGTTTACTGATGGGCTGTTTACTGATGGGCTGTTTACTGATGGGCTGTTTACTGATGGGCTGTTTACTGATGGGCTGTTTACTGATGGGCTGTTTACTGATGGGCTGTTTACTGATGGGCTGTTTACTGATGGGCTGTTTACTGATGGGCTGTTTACTGATGGGCTGTTTACTGATGGGCTGTTTACTGATGGGCTGTTTACTGATGGGCTGTTTACTGATGGGCTGTTTACTGATGGGCTGTTTACTGATGGGCTGTTTACTGATGGGCTGTTTACTGATGGGCTGTTTACTGATGGGCTGTTTACTGATGGGCTGTTTACTGATGGGCTGTTTACTGATGGGCTGTTTACTGATGGGCTGTTTACTGATGGGCTGTTTACTGATGGGCTGTTTACTGATGGGCTGTTTACTGATGGGCTGTTTACTGATGGGCTGTTTACTGATGGGCTGTTTACTGATGGGCTGTTTACTGATGGGCTGTTTACTGATGGGCTGTTTACTGATGGGCTGTTTACTGATGGGCTGTGTACTGATGGGCTGTTTACTGATGGGCTGTTTACTGATGGGCTGTTTACTGATGGGCTGTTTACTGATGGGCTGTGTACTGATGGGCTGTTTACTGATGGGCTGTGTACTGATGGGCTGTTTACTGATGGGCTGTTTACTGATGGGCTGTTTACTGATGGGCTGTTTACTGATGGGCTGTTTACTGATGGGCTGTGTACTGATGGGCTGTTTACTGATGGGCTGTTTACTGATGGGCTGTTTACTGATGGGCTGTTTACTGATGGGCTGTTTACTGATGGGCTGTTTACTGATGGGCTGTTTACTGATGGGCTGTTTACTGATGGGCTGTTTACTGATGGGCTGTTTACTGATGGGCTGTGTACTGATGGGCTGTTTACTGATGGGCTGTTTACTGATGGGCTGTGTACTGATGGGCTGTTTACTGATGGGCTGTTTACTGATGGGCTGTTTACTGATGGGCTGTTTACTGATGTTTACTGATGGGCTGTTTACTGATGGGCTGTTTACTGATGGGCTGTTTACTGATGGGCTGTTTACTGATGGGCTGTTTACTGATGGGCTGTTTACTGATGGGCTGTTTACTGATGGGCTGTTTACTGATGGGCTGTTTACTGATGGGCTGTTTACTGATGGGCTGTTTACTGATGGGCTGTTTACTGATGGGCTGTTTACTGATGGGCTGTTTACTGATGGGCTGTTTACTGATGGGCTGTTTACTGATGGGCTGTTTACTGATGGGCTGTTTACTGATGGGCTGTTTACTGATGGGCTGTTTACTGATGGGCTGTTTACTGATGGGCTGTTTACTGATGGGCTGTTTACTGATGGGCTGTTTACTGATGGGCTGTTTACTGATGGGCTGTTTGTGTACTGATGGGCTGTGTACTGATGGGCTGTTTACTGATGGGCTGTTTACTGATGGGCTGTTTACTGATGGGCTGTTTACTGATGGGCTGTTTACTGATGATGGGCTGTTTACTGATGGGCTGTGTACTGATGGGCTGTTTACTGATGGGCTGTGTACTGATG
>NW_026278922.1:0-2003 GCF_023373465.1 Oncorhynchus keta | reverse complement strand
GAGGATGAGGAGATGAATAGAACAGAGAGGATGAGGAGATGAATAGAACAGAGAGGATGAATAGAACAGAGGATGAGGAGATGAATAGAACAGAGAGGATGAATAGAACAGAGAGGATGAGGAGATGAATAGAACAGAGAGGATGAGGAGATGAATAGAACAGAGAGGATGAGGAGATGAATAGAACAGAGAGGATGAGGAGATGAATAGAACAGGAGGATGAGGAGATGAATAAGACAGAGGATAGGAGATGAATATAACAGAGGATGAGAGATGAATAGAACAGAGAGGATGGGGAGATCAGATATATAGAGAAGGATGGGGAGATGAATGAACAGGATGGGGAGATAAATAGAACAGGAGGATGGGGGATGAATAGAACAGAGAGGATGAGGAGATGAATAGAACAGAGAGGATGAGGAGATGAATAGAACAGAGAGGATGAGGAGATGAATAGAACAGAGAGGATGAGGAGATGAATAGAACAGAGAGGATGAGGAGATGAATAGAACAGAGAGGATGAGGAGATGAATAGAACAGAGAGGATGAGGAGATGAATAGAACAGAGAGGATGAGGAGATGAATAGAACAGAGAGGATGAGGAGATGAATAGAACAGAGAGGATGAGGAGATGAATAGAACAGAGAGGATGAGGAGATGAATAGAACAGAGAGGATGAGGAGATGAATAGAACAGAGAGGATGAGGAGATGAATAGAACAGAGAGGATGAGGAGATGAATAGAACAAGAGGATGAGGAGATGAATAGAACAGAGAGGATGAGGAGATGAATAGAACAGAGAGGATGAGGAGATGAATAGAACAGAGAGGATGAGGAGATGAATAGAACAGAGAGGATGAGGAGATGAATAGAACAGAGAGGATGAGGAGATGAATAGAACAGAGAGGATGAGGAGATGAATAGAACAGAGAGGATGAGGAGATGAATAGAACAGAAGGATGAGGAGATGAATAGAACAGAGAGGATGAGGAGATGAATAGAACAGAGAGGATGAGGAGATGAATAGAACAGAGAGGATGAGGAGATGAATAGAACAGAGAGGATGAGGAGATGAATAGAACAGAGAGGATGAGGAGATGAATAGAACAGAGAGGATGAGGAGATGAATAGAACAGAGAGGATGAGGAGATGAATAGAACAGAGAGGATGAGGAGATGAATAGAACAGAGAGGATGAGGAGATGAATAGAACAGAGAGGATGAGGAGATGAATAGAACAGAGAGGATGAGGAGATGAATAGAACAGAGAGGATGAGGAGATGAATAGAACAGAGAGGATGAGGAGATGAATAGAACAGAGAGGATGAGGAGATGAATAGAACAGAGAGGATGAGGAGATGAATAGAACAGAGAGGATGAGGAGATGAATAGAACAGAGAGGATGAGATGATGAACAGAGAGGACGAGGAGATGAATAGAACAGAGTGCGTACTGACTGTTTTTCTGAGGTATGTGTGTCTTCAGTTTCTTGTTGTTGTTTCCGTTCTCAAGCAGAACTCTGAACCAGTCCCTTAACCGACCCACAACCTCCTTTATGTCTGACTCACTGCACTCTCACACACACACACATGCACACACACAATACATCACACACACATCGAGACACTACACACACATTACATGCTACACACACAGCATGATACTGATATGTATACAGATAATCATACACAGTACGCGTGACATGATAGTGCGTGATGACAGTGTAGTATGCAGTAGTGTGTGTAAGTGATGATGTGTCGTAGTGTGTGTGTGTGTGTGTGTGTGTGTGTGTGTGTGTGCTGTGTGTGTGTGTGTGTGTGTGTGTGTGTGTGTGTGTATCTGTCTGTCCTGCTGTGCTGTATTCAGGAAGGACAGCAGGACACGGACACTGGCCAGAACACTGGACTGAGATCTGCTTCCCTGAGATACATGCCTGATACTCCAACTTACACTGAGGAGGGAGAGAGAGAGACAGAGAGAGGGGGGAGAGAGAGGGGGAGGAGA
>NW_026278921.1:0-2808 GCF_023373465.1 Oncorhynchus keta | reverse complement strand
TCCCTGGTCATCCCTACTGCCTCTGACCTGGTGGACTCACTAAACAGAGAACATCCCTGGTCATCCCTACTGCCTCTGATCTGGTGGACTCACTAAACAGAGAACATCCCTGGTCATCCCTACTGCCTCTGACCTGGTGGATTCACTAAACAGAGAACATCCCTGGTCATCCCTACTGCCTCTGATCTGGAGGACTCACTAAACAGAGAACATCCCTGGTCATCCCTACTGCCTCTGATCTGGAGGACTCACTAAAAGAGAATATCCCTGGTCATCCCTACTGCCTCTGATCTGGAGGACTCACTAAACAGAGGAACATCCCTGGTCATCCCTACTGCCTCTGATCTGGAGGAATCACTAAACAGAGAACATCCTGGTCATCCCTACTGCCTCAGTCTGGAGGAATCACTAAACAGAAAACATCCCTGGTCATCCCTACTGCGTCTGACCTTGCAGACTCACTAAACAGAGAACATCCCTGGTCATCTCTACTGCCTCTGATCTGGCAGTCTCACTAAACAGAGAACATCCCTGGTCATCCCTACTGCCTCTGATCTGGAGGACTCATGAAACAGAGAACATCCCTGGTCATCTCTACTGCCTCTGATCTGGCAGTCTCACTAAACACAAATGCTTCATTTGTAAATGATGTCTGAATTTTGGAGTCTGCCCTTGGCTATCGATAAATAAAATAAATACATTTTAAAATGGTGTCATCTGGTTTGCATAATATAAGGAATTTGAAATGATTTATACATTAACTTTTGATACATAAGTATATTTTAGCAATTACATTTACTTTTGATACATAAGTAGATTTTTAAAGCAAATATTTTTAGACTTACTCAAGTAGTATTTTACTGGGCGACTTTTACTTTTACTTGAGTCATTTTCTATTAAGGTAACTTTACTTTTACTCAAGTATGACAATTAGGTACTTTTTCCATCACTGTTTCTGAGTCTGTTTAATTATGATGGCGATAAGAGAATTATGTTCTCCAGGTACATAACCCAATGTAATTATATTACTCTCAGTCTGCAAACCAGAATTTGTAAGATCCTGGTCGAATGAAAACAGACAGAGGCCCAGTCCACAATAGTCAAATGTTTATTCACGGGAACGTTCTGGTTGTGCACAGTACAAAGACCTTCATTTTATAGTGACACACATACTTCCACACAAAACATGAGTTATCATATGCCCACACGGTCCTGCTACCCAGCCGACATAGGGAGAGACCCTGGGAAGTTCTCAGTGCCCCAGCCAAGGACGTCCCCGAATCTTGCTCAGACAGTCCGTTATCAAGAC
The DNA here is from genome assembly GCF_023373465.1 of Oncorhynchus keta. NCBI lineage: Eukaryota > Metazoa > Chordata > Actinopteri > Salmoniformes > Salmonidae > Oncorhynchus > Oncorhynchus keta. Next base: position 1,499 of record NW_026278921.1, on the reverse strand, counting down.
ACTAGATATATTGTCACCAAAACATTAATTCTAACTACGAACTACACTCTCAGATATAAATCTACTGACTAAATCACACACAGCATTAAAATAGTCAAATGATTCTAATCAATTTCATACTATCATATGGTTTCAGAGTTATGGTTTCAGAGGGTAATATTCTAATCATTCTAATCATATAATTCTATTAACAGATGGTTTCAGAGTTATGGTCTCAGAGGGTAATATTCTAATCATTCTAATCATATAATTCTATTAACAGATGGTTTCAGAGTTATGGTCTCAGAGGGTAATATTCTAATCATTCTAATCATATAATTCCATTAACAGATGGTTTCAGAGTTATGGTCTCAGATGGTAATATTCTAATCATTCTAATCATATAATTCTATTAACAGATGGTTTCAGAGTTATGGTCTCAGAGGGTAATATTCTAATCATTCTAATCATATAATTCTATTAACAGATGGTTTCAGAGTTATGGTCTCAGAGGGTAATATTCTAATCATTCTAATCATATAATTCTATTAACAGATGGGGAGATGTGTACATGTCTTTGGTATAACTTCTACCAGGAAATGACGTCATTAATGCCATTTTGCTCCTTTGTTTTATACAGTAGCCGACAACATTGTTAACAAATGTATAATGTTATGCTTTCCCAGTGTGTAATAAGGTATAGTTTATGTTATAAGACCAATCACATAAGATAAATGACATTGAAACTAACATACTGGACGGGTGTTGTACAATGCAAGACTGTCTGGCAGTGGTACATGTCCTCTTCTTTATCCATCATGGCAAAACCCATTGTGAAGTCTCTGCAACAAATGCTGTTTGCTGAGAAATGTTGTGATTTTATCAGGAGTTTCAGACAGGGTTGTTGCTTGTGAGGGGAAAACGGGTCATCTGTATTGTGATAAGTTCTGATAGGAGCCTAGCTCATACCGTTATTTCAATAAATGATGTACTATTTCAATATACAGTGTATTCGAAAGTATTCAGACCTCTTAACTTTCTCAAAATGTTGTGTTACAGCCTTATTCTAAAATGGACTAAATAGGTTTTTAGATATTTTTGCAAACGTATAAAAAAGAATTCGAACAGAAATATCACATTTACATATGTATTCACTTTACTCTGTACTTTGTTGAAGCACCCTTGGCAGTGATTACACCCTTGGCAGTGATTACACCCGTGGCAGTGATTACACCCTTTGGCAGCGATTACAGCATTGAATCTTCTTGGGTATGACGCTACAAGCTTAGCACACCTGTATTTGGGGAGTTTCTCCCATTCATCTCTGGAGATTCTCTCAAGCTCTGTCAGGTTGGATTTGGAGTGTCGCTGCACAGCTATTTTCAGGTCTCTCCAGCGATGTATGATCGGGTTCAAGTCAGGGCTCTGGCTGGGCCACTCAAGGACATTCGGAGACTTGTCCCGAAGATACTCCTGCGTTGTCTTAGCTGTGTGCTTAGGGTCGTTGTCCTGTTGGAAGG
>NW_026278919.1:0-7538 GCF_023373465.1 Oncorhynchus keta | reverse complement strand
CAGCTAGATCTATTGTCTCTATTATAATATGACAGACCAGCTAGATCTACTGTCTCTATTATATTATGACAGACCATCTAGATCTACTGTATCTATTATAATATGACAGACCAGCTAGATCGACTGTCTCTATAATAATATGATAGACCAGCTAGATATGCTGTCTCTATTATATTATGACAGGCCAGCTAGATATGCTGTCTCTATTATAATATGACAGACCAGCTAGATCTATTGTCGCTATTATAATATGACAGACCAGCTTGATATGCTGTCTCTATTACATTATGACAGACTAGCTAGATCTACTGTCTCTATAATAATATGACAGACCAGCTAGATTTACTGTATCTATTATAATATGACAGACCAGCAAGATCTACTGTCTCTATTGTATTATGACAGACCAGCTAGATATGCTGTCTCTATTATATTATGACAGGCCAGCTAGATCTACTGTCTCTATTATAATATGACAGACCAGCTAGATCTACTGTCTCTATTGTATTATGACAGACCAGCTAGATCTACTGTCTCTATTGTATTATGACAGACCAGCTAGATCTACTGTCTCTATTATATTACGACAGACCAGGTAGATCTACCGTCTCTATAATAATATGACAGACCAGCTAGATTTACTGTATCTATTATAATATGACAGACCAGCAAGATCTACTGTCTCTATTGTATTATGACAGACCAGCTAGGATATGCTGTCTCTATTATATTATGACAGGCCAGCTATAGACTCACTGTCTCTATTATAATATGACAGACCAGCTAGATCTACTGTCTCTATTGTATTATGACAGACCAGCTAGATCTACTGTCTCTCATTATAATATGACAGACCAGCTAGATCACTGTCTCTATTATATTATGACAGACCATCTAGATATACTGTCTCCTATTATACTATGACAGACCAGCTAGATCTACTGTCTCTATTATATGACAGGACCAGCCAGATCTACTGTCTTATTATAATGTGACCACCAGCTAGATCTACTGTCTCTATAATAATATGACAGACCAGCTAGATATGCTGTCTTCTATTACATTATGACAGACCAGCGATCTACTTGTCTCTATTATTATTTGACAGACCAGCTAGATCTATTGTCTCTATAATAATATGACAGACCAGCTAGATATGCTGTCTCTATTATATTATGACAGGCCAGCTAGATCTACTGTCTCTATTATAATATGACAGACCAGCTAGATCTACTGTCTCTATTGTATTATGACAGACCAGCTAGATCTACTGTCTCTATTATAATATGACAGACCATCTAGATATACTGTATCTATTATAATAGGACAGACCAGCTAGATCTACTGTCTCTATAATAATGACAGACCAGCTAGATATGCTGTCTCTATTATATTATGACAGGCCAGCTAGATCTACTGTCTCTATTATAATATGACAGACCAGCCAGATCTACTGTCTCTATTGTATTATGACAGACCAGCTAGATCTACTGTCTCTATTATAATATGACAGACCAAAGCTAGATCTACTGTCTCTATTATATTATGACAGACCATCTAGATATACTGTCTCTATTATACTATGACAGACCAGCTAGATCTACTGTCTCTATTATAATATGACAGACCAGCTAGATCTACTGTCTCTATTATAATGTGACCGACCAGCTAGATCTACTGTCTCTATAATAATATGACAGACCAGCTAGATATGCTGTCTCTATTACATTATGACAGACCAGCTGGATCTACTGTCTCTATTATTATTTGACAGACCAGCTAGATCTATTGTCTCTATAATAATATGACAGACCAGCTAGATATGCTGTCTCTATTATATTATGACAGGCCAGCTAGATCTACTGTCTCTATTATAATATGACAGACCAGCTAGATCTACTGTCTCTATTGTATTATGACAGACCAGCTAGATCTACTGTCTCTATTATAATATGACAGACCATCTAGATATACTGTATCTATTATAATATGACAGACCAGCTAGATCTACTGTCTCTATAATAATATGACAGACCAGCTAGATATGATGTCTCTATTATATTATGACAGGCCAGCTAGATCTACTGTCTCTATTATAATATGACAGAACAGCTAGATCTACTGTCTCTATTATAATGTGACCGACCAGCTAGATCTACTGTCTATTATAATATGACTGACCAGCTAGATCTACTGTCTCTATTGTATTATGACAGACCAGCTAGATCTACTGTCTCTATTATATTATGACAGACCAGCTAGATCTACTGTCTCTATTATATTACGACAGACCAGGTAGATCTACCGTCTCTATAATAATATGACAGACCAGCTAGATTTACTGTATCTATTATAATATGACAGACCAGCTAGATCGACTGTCTCTATAATAATATGACAGACCAGCTAGATATGCTGTCTCTATTATATTATGACAGGCCAGCTAGATATGCTGTCTCTATTATAATATGACAGTCCAGCTAGATCTACTGTCTCTATTGTATTATGACAGACCAGCTAGATCTACTGTCTCTATTATAATATGACAGACCAGCTAGATCTACTGTCTCTATTATATTATGACAGACCAATTAGATATACTGTCTCTATTATATTATGACAGACCAATTAGATATACTGTATCTATTATAATATGACAGACCAGCTAGATCTACTGTCTCTATAATAATATGACAGACCAGCTAGATGCTGTCTCTATTATATTATGACAGGCCAGCCAGCTCTAGATCTACTGTCTCTATTATATTATGACAGACCAGCTAGATCTACTGTCTCTATTATAATATGACAGACCAGCTAGATCTACTGTCTCTACTGTCTCTAGACTGTCTTCATAATATGACCAGCTAGATATGCTGCATTACATTATGACAGATAGATCTACTGTCTCTATTATAATATGACAGACCAGCTAGATATACTGTCTCTATAATAATATGACAGACCAGCTAGATATGCTGTCTCTATTATAATATGACAGGCCAGTTAGATCTACTGTCTCTATTATAATATGACAGACCAGCTCGATCTACTGTCTCTATTGTATTATGACAGACCAGCTAGATCTACTGTCTCTATTATATGACAGACCAGCTGAGATCTACTGTCTCTATTATATTATGACAGACCATCTAGATATACTGTATCTATTATAATATGACAGACCAGCTAGATCTACTGTCTCTATAATAATATGACAGACCAGCTAGATATGCTGTCTCTATTATATTATGACAGGCCAGCTAGATCTACTGTCTCTATTATAATATGACCGACCAGCTAGATCTACTGTCTCTATAATAATATGACAGACCAGCTAGATATGCTGTCTCTATTACATTATGACAGACCAGCTAGATCTACTGTCTCTATTATTATTTGACAGACCAGCTAGATCTACTGTCTCTATAATAATATGACAGACCAGCTAGATATGCTGTCTCTATTATATTATGACAGGCCAGCTAGATCTACTGTCTCTATTATAATATGACAGACCAGCTAGATCTACTGTCTCTATTGTATTATGACAGACCAGCTAGATCTACTGTCTCTATTATAATATGACAGACCAGCTAGATCTACTGTCTCTATTATAATAAGACAGACCATCTAGATATACTGTATCTATTATAATATGACAGACCAGCTAGATCTACTGTCTATTATAATATGACTGACCAGATTGATCTACTGTCTCTATTGTATTATGACAGACCAGCTAGATCTACTGTCTCTATTATATTATGACAGACCAGCTAGATCTACTGTCTCTATTATATTACGACAGACCAGGTAGATCTACCATCTCTATAATAATATGACAGACCAGCTAGATTTACTGTATCTATTATAATATGACAGACCAGCTAGATCGACTGTCTCTATAATATGACAGACCAGCTAGATATGCTGTCTCTATTATATTATGACAGGCCAGCTAGATATGCTGTCTCTATTATAATATGACAGACCAGCTAGATATGCTGCCTCTATTACATTATGACAGACCAGCTAGATCTACTGTCTCTATTATTATTTGACAGACCAGCTAGATCTACTGTCTCTATAATAATATGACAGACCAGCTAGATATGCTGTCTTCTATTATATTATGACAGGCCAGCTAGATCTACTGTCTCTATTATAATATGACAGACCAGCTCGATCTACTGTCTCTATTGTATTATGACAGACCAGCTAGATCTACTGTCTCTATTATAATATGACAGACCAGCTAGATCTACTGTCTCTATTATATTATGACAGACCATCTAGATATACTGTATCTATTATAATATGACAGACCAGCTAGATCTACTGTCTCTATAATAATATGACAGACCAGCTAGATATGCGCAACCTATTATATTATGACAGGCCAGCTAGATCTACTGTCTCTGTTATAATATGACAGACCAGCTAGATCTCATTGTCTCTATTATAATGTGACCGACCAGCTAGATCTACTGTCTCTATAATAATATGACATGACCAGCTAGATATGCTGTCTCTATTACATTATGACAGACCAGCTAGATCTACTGTCTCTATTATTATTTGACAGACCAGCTAGATCTACTGTCTCTATAATATATGACAGACCAGCTATATGCTGTCTCTATTATATTATGACAGGCCAGCTAGATCTACTGTCTCTACTATAATATGACAGACCAGCTAGATCTACTGTCTCTTATTGTATTATGACAGACCAGCTAGATCTACTGTCTCTATTATAATATGACAGACCAGCTAGATCTACTGTCTCTATTATAATAAGACAGACCATCTAGATACTGTATCTATTATAATATGACAGACCAGCTAGATCTACTGTCTATTATAATATGACTGACCAGATTGATCTACTGTCTCTATTGTATTATGACAGACCAGCTAGATCTGCTGTCTCTATTATAATATGACAGACCAGCTAGATCTACTGTCTCTATTATATTACGACAGACCAGGTAGATCTACTGTCTCTCTTATAATATGACAGACCAGCTAGATATGCTGCCTCTATTACATTATGACAGACCAGCTAGATCTACTGTCTCTATTATTATTTGACAGACCAGCTAGATCTACTGTCTCTATAATAATATGACAGACCAGCTAGATATGCTGTCTCTATTATATTATGACAGGCCAGCTAGATCTACTGTCTCTATTATAATATGACAGACCAGCTCGATCTACTGTCTCTATTGTATTATGACAGACCAGCTAGATCTACTGTCTCTATTATAATATGACAGACCAGCTAGATCTACTGTCTCTATTATATTATGACAGACCATCTAGATATACTGTATCTATTATAATATTACAGACCAGCTAGATCTACTGTCTCTATAATAATATGACAGACCAGCTAGATATGCTGTCTCTATTATATTATGACAGGCCAGCTAGATCTGCTGTCTCTATTATAATATGACAGACCAGCTAGATCTACTGTCTCTATTATAATGTGACAGACCAGCTAGATCTACTGTCTCTATAATAATATGACAGACCAGCTAGATATGCTGTCTCTATTATTATTATGACGGACCAGCTAGATCTACTGTCTCTATTATTATTTGACAGACCAGCTAGATCTACTGTCTATAATAATATGACAGACCAGCTAGATATGCTGTCTCTATTATATTATGACAGGCCACTAGATCTACTTATTATACTATAATATGACAGACCAGCTAGATCTACTGTCTCTATTGTATTATGACAGAACAGCTAGATCTACTGTCTCTATTATAATATGACAGACCAGCTAGATCTACTGTCTCTATTATAATAAGACAGACCATCTAGATATACTGTATCTATTATAATATGACAGACCAGCTAGATCTACTGTCTATTATAATATGACTGACCAGATTGATCTACTGTCTCTATTGTATTATGACAGACCAGCTAGATCTACTGTCTCTATTATATTATGACGACCAGTTAGATCTACTGTCTCTATTATATTACGACAGACCAGGCAGATCTACCATCTCTAAATAATATGACAGACCAGCTGATTTGCTGTATCTGTATAATATGACAGACCAGCTGAATCGACTAATATACTATAATAATATGACAGACCAGCTAGATATGCTGTCTCTATTATATTATGACAGGCCAGTAGATATGCTGTCTCTATTGTATAATATGACAGACCAGCTAGATCTACTGTCTCTGTTGGACAGACCAGCTAGATCTCTTCTATTATAATATGACAGACCAGCTAGATCTACTGTCTCTATTATATTATGACAGACCATCTAGATATACTGTATCTATTATAATATGACAGACCAGCTAGATCTACTGTCTCTATAATAATATGACAGACCAGCTAGATATGCTGTCTCTATTATATTATGACAGTAGCAGATCTACTGTCTTCTTATAATATGACAGACCAGCTAGATCTACTGTCTCTATTATAATGTGACCGACCAGCTAGATCTACTGTCTCTATTATTATTTGACAGACCAGCTAGATCTACTGTCTCTATAATAATATGACAGACCAGCTAGATATGCTGTCTCTATTATATTATGACAGGCCAGCTAGATCTACTGTCTCTATTATAATATGACAGACCAGCTAGATCTACTGTCTCTATTGTATTATGACAGACCAGCTAGATCTACTGTCTCTATTATAATATGACAGACCATCTAGATATACTGTATCTATTATAATATGACAGACCAGCTAGATCTACTGTCTCTATAATAATATGACAGACCAGCTAGATCTACTGTCTCTATTATAATGTGACCGACCAGCTAGATCTACTGTCTCTATAATAATATGACAGACCAGCTAGATATGCTGTCTCTATTACATTATGACAGACCAGCTAGATCTACTGTCTCTATTATTATTTGACAGACCAGCTAGATCTACTGTCTCTATAATAATATGACAGACCAGCTAGATATGCTGTCTCTATTACATTATGACAGACCAGCTAGATCTACTGTCTCTATTATAATATGACAGACCAGCTAGATCTACTGTCTCTATTATAATGTGACCGACCAGCTAGATCTACTGTCTCTATTATTATTTGACAGACCAGCTAGATCTACTGTCTCTATAATAATATGACAGACCAGCTAGATATGCTGTCTCTATTATATTATGACAGGCCAGCTAGATCTACTGTCTCTATTATAATATGACAGAACAGCTAGATCTACTGTCTCTATTATAATGTGACCGACCAGCTAGATCTACTGTCTCTATAATAATATGACAGACCAGCTAGATATGCTGTCTCTATTACATTATGACAGACCAGCTAGATCTACTGTCTCTATTATTATTTGACAGACCAGCTAGATCTACTGTCTCTATAATAATATGACAGACCAGCTAGATATGCTGTCTCTATTATATTATGACAGGCCAGCTAGATCTACTGTCTCTATTATAATATGACAGACCAGCTAGATCTACTGTCTCTATTGTATTATGACAGACCAGCTAGATCTAC
>NW_026278918.1:102500-105248 GCF_023373465.1 Oncorhynchus keta | reverse complement strand
GGATGGACTGGTTGGTGAACACTGATGTAATGCGATGTGGAGGTACCTCTGTTGTCTGCTGTACCAAACCTCTACATCTGGTGGTATAACACCCTGTAATGTATCTCCCCATCTCTCTCTGTCTCTCTCTGTCTCTCTCTCTCTCTCTCTCTCTCTCTCTCTCTCTCTCTCTCTCTCTCTCTCTACCTCCCTCTTCTCTCTCTCTCTCTCGATCTCTCCCTCTCTCTCTCTGTCTGTGTCTCCCTCTCTCCCGCCTCTCTCCCGCTCTCTCTCTCTCTCTTTCTCTCTTCAATGTCAGTCTTTCTCTCCCTCTCTCAATCTCAATGTCTCTCTCTCTCTTGCTGTCACTCTCAATCTCCCAATCTCTCTCTCTCTCTCTCTCTCTCTCTCTGTCTCTCTGTCTCCCTCGCTCTCTCTCTCTCTCCCATCTCTCTCTCTCTCTGTCTCTCTGTCTCTCTGTCTCTCTCGCTCTCTCTCTCTCTCTCTCGCTCTCTCTCTCTCTCTCTCTCTCTGTCTCTCTGTCTCCCTCGCTCTCTCTCTCTCTCCCATCTCTCTCTTCTCTCTGTCTCTCTGTCTCTCTCCTCCCTCTCTCTCTCTCTCCATCAAATAATAATCAGAAGCAGAGTTGTCTAGATTCTTAACAGCAACCTTAACAACCCAACATCATGTCCTCCGCTTGCCGCCTCACCATGTCACACACACACACACACACGCACACACACACACACACACACACAACGCACCCACGCACCACACACGCACGCACCACACACACACACAGGCACGCACCACACACTCCCCATGCCACCAGTACCTCAGAGAGAGAGAGAGAGAGATAGGAAACTCAGTTTAAACTCACAACATAAATATCAAATTACTCATCAAACATCAAACAGACATGACATAAAATATAGATAGGACTCAGAAAGACATTTATGTAATCCACAATGGCTGTGTTATGTAACTGTTACACTTTACCAGACAGACAGACAGACAGACAGACAGACAGACAGACAGACAGACAGACAGACAGACAGACAGACAGACACTGAGGTAGTTATGGTAACACCACACTGGAGGACAGACAGACAGACAGACAGACAGACAGACAGACAGACAGACAGACAGACAGACAGACACTGAGGTAGTTATGGTAACGCCACACTGGAGGACAGACAGACAGACAGACAGACAGACAGACAGACAGACAGACAGACAGACAGACAGACAGACACTGAGATTAGTTATGGTAACGCCACACTGGAGGACAGACAGACAGACAGACAGACAGACAGACAGACAGACAGACAGACAGACAGACAGACAGACAGACACTGAGGTAGTTATGGTAACGCCACACTGGAGGACAGACAGACAGACAGACAGACAGACAGACAGACAGACAGACAGACAGACAGACAGACAGACAGACACTGAGGTAGTTATGGTAACGCCACACTGGAGGACAGACAGACAGACAGACAGACAGACAGACAGACAGACAGACAGACAGACAGACAGACAGACAGACAGACACTGAGGTAGTTATGGTAACGCCACACTGGAGGACAGACAGACAGACAGACAGACAGACAGACAGACAGACAGACAGACAGACACTGAGGTAGTTATGGTAACGCCACACTGGAGGACAGACAGACAGACAGACAGACAGACAGACAGACAGACAGACAGACACTGAGGTAGTTATGGTAACGCCACACTGGAGGACAGACAGACAGACAGACAGACAGACAGACAGACAGACAGACAGACAGACAGACAGACAGACAGACAGACAGACAGACAGTGGCATTAGAAAGCCTAAACAGTATATTTGACCTATAAAATATATTTTTAAAATTCCAAGCAGACAACCGAAAAATAATTAACAACAAGGACAAATGGCTTGATGAAAAATGCAACAACCAGTGTCGTATCCCTCTCCGGCGCTCGAGGTCGCCAGTCTGCTCATTATTACACACACCTGTTACCATCGTTACGCGCACCAGCTACTCATCAGACTCACCTGCACTCCTTCAGCTTCCTGATCACCTCCCTTTATATCACTTCTTTCTCCAGGTGTTATTGACTCTGTTCCTGTTTCTTTTGTTCTTTATATTATTTATTATTACATTCACCACCTGTACTTGCTTCCTGACTCCCAGCGTACACGTTAGAGAATAACGACTCACCATAGGGGAGCATCAGGGAGTGTTTTCAATAGATTGTTTTAGTGTAGGTGACGCTACCGGAACAACCTCAGCCCGGCTCGCCAGGTTTACATGACCCGGTTGGCTCGTCAGGTTTACATGATCTGGTTGGCTCGTCAGGTTTACATGACCTGGTTGGCTCGCCAGGTTTACATGACCTGGTTGGCTCGCCAGGTTTACATGACCTGGTTGGCTCGTCAGGTTTACATGACCTGGTTGGCTCGCCAGGTTTACATGACCCGGTTGGCTCGTCAGGTTTACATGACCTGGTTGGCTCGTCAGGTTTACATGACCTGGTTGGCTCGTCAGGTTTACATGACCTGGTTGGCTCGTCAGGTTTACATGACCTGGTTGGCTCGCCAGGTTTACATGACCCGGTTGGCTCGTCAGGTTTACATGACCTGGTTGGCTCGTCAGGTTTACATGACTTGGTTGGCTCGACAGGTTTACATGACCCGGTTGGCCCGTCGAGCGTCCGTTGCCGTGTCTAGCCGAGAATGCCTCAGCTGGCTCGTCAGGCACTCATGCCTCAGCT